>NC_045145.1:4915801-5018301 GCF_008831285.2 Nymphaea colorata
GCAATTGGTTGTTATGGTATCTCACAAACCACGAAACTTCCCCAAGAACATAGCTTAGCCAGCTAGGCTTGCAGACTAGTGAAAATTCAATCATCAGATTGATTTCCATGGGTACTACATTTGAATTGCAAACAGCGTAGTGTGGTAAATATAGCTGATGGGCAGACCACAAACCCACCTAGATACCCAAGGCAACCATGGATATCAGGGATGGGGATGAGAGCTTTGGCCTTTCATCGAGTGGCTTCCCAAACCATGAAGTAGGTTATCGAAAAATTTTAAATCTTCTTAATGTACAAGAAATCTTCATAAAAATTTTAAAATCAATCATATCACATTTTCATCTTGCAAAGCATCATGGAAAATTGCCTTTGCTTTTTTCAGATACAAGAATTGTAAATAATTAACTTACATTTGGTTTTATTCACATCAACAGCAATTTTTGTTATAATTCGATCAAGAAGACCATAAGGGTAGTTTTCTAGTCCTCAAATTTGTTGTACACATATGGTCATCTCTATTCTTAAATTACTTGTAACAATTGACCCAATTTGGTTGCATGGATAGATTGTGAATATGTTTTTTAGGGTGAGTGCAGAAGGATAAACTCACAACACCGAGTGGGAATTAAACGTTTTGTGGTTCATCCCCAAAACCAAGAGTTTCCTTAATGCTTAGCACATGAGAATTGAGATAAATACCCATGCCTCTCAAAACAAATACCAACCATCCATTTACTGCTATTTCAATCTGGCCGTGCTACACCTACCTCTCAGGCCTAAGATGTTACTTTTTCTTTCCTTTTTTTTTTATAAGTCTATTGTTCCAATAAAGAGGTTGACAAAACATAATAGATTGGTCAAAAAAGTGAAGTAGGTTATAGACTAGCTTCCCAAACCATGAAGTAGGTTATCGAAAAATTTTAAATCTTCTTAATGTACAAGAAATCTTCATAAAAAATTTAAAATCAATCATATCACCTTTTCATCTTGCTACGCATCATGGAAAATTGCCTTTACTTTTTTTCATATAGTAGAATTGCAAATAATTAATTTACAATTGGTTATATTCACATCAATAGCAATTTCTATTAGAATTTGATCAAGAAGACCATAAGGATGGCTTTCTAGTCCTCAAATTTATTGTACACAAATGGTCATCTCTATTCTTAAATTACTTATAACAAATGACTCAATTTGGTTGGATGAGTAGATTGTGAAGATGTTATTTTCAGGGTGAGTGGAGAAGGATAATCTCCCAACACTGAGTGGGAATCGGAGGTTTTTTTTTTGTTCATCCCCAAAACCAAGAGTTTGCTTAATGCTTAGCACAGGAGGTAAATACCCATGCCTCTCAAAACAGAGGCCAACCATCCATTTACTGCTTTTCAATTTGGCCCTACCTCTCAGGTATAAGAAGTTTATTTTTCCCTTTTTTTTGTAAGTCTACTGTTCCAATAAAGAGGTTGACAAAACATAGTAGATTGGTCAAAAAAGTGAATAGAGAAAGCCTGCATCAAATTGAATACATCTAGCACTGCATAGGTTTAAGAATGCCGAAGATTTGATCCTACCTAATAAGTAATGGTTCAAAGGCTTCAACTAAACAGCTTTTTTTTTCAATGTAGAAAAGCACGACAGTGACAAAAGAATAAACAATCACTTGGTATTTAAAGCCTCAACGGATGTATAAAAGAACATGCTTTTGCAATGCATTTGGGCTTCCACTTATTTCTTCACCTATGAAAAAAATCTCTCGATATTTTTTATGGTACAATGCTTGTTGCGACTAAACACCTCTTATCAAATCAAGACGATCATAAAGCATATCTGTGCCTCCTTAAGTGGAAAGCTGTGCTAATTAATATGTATCTCATGAGATATTCTTTCTCAAAACCAATAAAGCTGCCAACAGCCAAACAAAGAATAAGATTAAAACCCAAATTTTATCACCAAATAGTTTTGGAGAAACTATGGCCATTAGGGATGCAAATAAATCGGATTCAAATTAGACGTATGCCATTGATCGGATGTTTAAGTATTTGTATCGGATTTGAATGCAAATACAAATGTGGAAATGTATAAGGTATATCCAAATCTGAATATTGTACTTGATATCTAAATCCAACTTTAAATACATGGCCAAAACCACATTATATATATTAAAAACTGGTTTCCAAAATGTAATATCGTGTATAGGATATTTAGTTAAAATTAAATCTGGATTCAAATCTGTTTGGATATTTATTTAAGTCTCGATCGCAATATGATCATATGTTGATATTTAAATCTGAGATTGCTTTGATTTCTTAATCGTATATTAAATTTTTTTCCATATGCTACTTTTTGAAACAAATCGTTAACAGCTGAGCTAAATATGATGCATTAACTTCCATACCCTAATGACAATGGCTATAGCCGACATTGCTTTTCTATGCTATGTGTCAAGTTTGTCAAGCGAGAAGCAGGACCAATGGAACTAGAAGCAAAAGAAGCTGCCACATGTTTCTTCCAGGTTCACGTACTCAAAGATACTCATTATAACATAATTCATGTTCTTTGTACTACAAAACCAAAGTAGAATGGCAGGAAGTTTCCTGCATCTCAAAATAACTTGCATAATCATGCCTCTGTTGCCATTCTTACCCAAAGGAGTTCCTGTTGGTGTGAAATAAGAACCAAAGCCATTGCTACTATAAGCCGTGATCCCTTCTTCTTCCATTTTGAAATAAATGTAACTTTTTTTCTCCCTGGGAACTAAAAATGTACACAAGGCAACTTTGTGAATATTATCTGGCATCCTTCTAAAAACCCACAAAGTGCACCAATATATAAATAAAGCAAATAGTTGGAGCCAGCCAGTATGCATATAAATGAATTTTATAGGACTGTGTAGGCAACTATCATGTATACAAACCCACATGTGGCCAGTAGCAGAGGCAGGTTAGGCCGATACCAGCACAAAAACTTCCTTACTTTTACATTGATTCCTTTCTAATTTTTGTTAACTTGTATATAAGTGCCCCTTGAAGTTTAAAACATAATAAGTGCTCCTTATTCAAAAAAAATTTGGTCCGCCATTGCATGTGGCTTCACCCCCCTAATTTTGAGTCAAAATTTGGTACCATTTTCCTAGATCAAGCTTAAAAATTTTGAGAGCTATCAAATGACTTCTTACCTTTGCAGCCCCAAATTGTTGGCTAAAAAACACACAAATTGGGTCCATACGTGTTTCATAGTAAATTAAGTTTCTCCTTCAACCTCTCAAGAGTTGAAGGTCTAAGTTGCTTGCCAAATGGTATACAAACATTTACTGATTAAATGCAAGCTATGTATTGTCAACTAGTACTCTGTTATAGTTGTCATTTTGTTGAACCAGGGAAATGTAATATTAAACATCACAATTTGCCATGTAGTGTCTCAAAAATAGCGGTGTTTCTACTTGTCAGAATGATTATCTTGCTACTAGGTACATTCAAAAGAAAGAAACTTATTTTTGCTTCACGTATAATTGAAGATTTCTAGCAAAGTGGGACATTTCTGCAAAACTGCAAATCTAGCAAACTCTTTCTCTATATATCTAAATCCAACTTTAAATACATGACCAAAACCACATTATATATATTAAAAACTGGTTTCCAAAATGTAATATTGTATATAGGATATTTAGTTAAAATTAAATCTGGATTCAAATCTGTTTGGATATTTATTTAAGTCTCGATCACAATATGATCTTATGTTGCTATTTAAATCTGAGATTGCTTTGATTTCTTAAACGTATATTAAATTTTTTTCCATATGCTACTTTTTGAAACAAATCGTTAACATCCAAGCTAAATATGATGCATTAACATCCCTACCCTAATGACAATGGCTATAGCCGACATTGCTTTTCTATGCTGTGTCAAGTTTGTCAAGCCAGAAGCTGGACCAATGGAACTAGAGGCAAAATAATTTGCCACATGTTTCTTCCAGGTTCACGTACTCAAAGATACTCATTATAACATAATTCATGTTCTTTGTACTACAAAACCAAAGTAGAATGGCAGGAAGTTACCTGCATCTCAAAATAACTTGCATATTCATGCCAATTGCTCCGTCAAGCATTCTTCTACCAGCACTTCTGTTCTACGCTGTATTGTTTGTCTGCACCACCACATGAGGGAAAGGCTCTAGTTTCATTAAAAAAATCTCTATGCATTTCTCCAGCACTTGTCCTTCATCATTCCTATAGTCCATGCCCTACACCGCAATTCCCCTACCCAATTACCCCTAGTGGCATTCTATTCAAACCCTCCATGATCGACCTACCCAGTTTACACCATCCTACTATGCATAAATTAGTGGTGTTGGCATCCATCTTCCTTCATGGTTCCCACTGGATCCCTGTCGCCAGCCAAGATTCGATGATCCTCCTTCTCCTGTGATCCCAAGGCATCTTGAGGATATACTATTGGAGTTGGTCCAAAATACCTCAGCTGCATGCCTTGAAAGCTCCCCATCTTCATGTGTGGTCATGTTGCTAAGCTTCTAGAGGAACCAAATAGAGAGGTGGTATACATTTTTTTTGCATTTTCATAAATCCTTTTCCCTAAATTTCTTATCATACCAACGAATTAACTCATGATGTCCTACTCTGGCTTCCATTGCACCCCAAACCCTCTACTAATCCTACACCAGATTAGTTTTGCTACTCGACACTTGAAGAACAAATAATCTTGAGTTTCTTCCGCCTCCTTACAAAGGCTGCATCTACAGGCCATTGTGAGACCAAGAGTCCTCATGCACTCCTCTATCACAAGCCTCTTGTCACAACCCAGATAAGCTGTCCATGCCACCTGAGGGATTAAATGACTACTCCAGATAAGTGGACACCATGGTTCCTCAGCTCCCTTGGCCCTTGTAGGAGGAAGAAAGAAGGGATAGGAATCAGAGCATGGTTGATGCCGGGACTAGGCAAGGAAGTTTCTCTGTCCAGGCTCTCTCGGAGGCAATGTTGTTAAATGTGATGATGCCAAGCAAAGCGCCAACTATGTGAAGCGAGGCAAAGCGTAGTATCCATAACAATAATGTTAAAATTAAGAACTATTAAAATAACAAGTATGTAAGTAAAAAGAAAGGCTGTTACAGCAAAACACTGAGACATCCATCATGGCTGTTATAGTAAAGAAGCTGGCAAGGGGAATGGTTTTGCAGGTTTCCATTTTTCTCGTTCACAAAAGCCGGCAAGTTTTGATAGGCAGAGCAATTGATCATCACAATATGGTGCATATCTCTGTCCTAGATATCTTTGCTCCATCTTCTACAGTTCACGCCAAGGCATTTGGTGTTTCCAACATAATGATGAGAAATGCCATAGATTCAATCAAGACGCATATCATGATAAGGCAGGTCCACTTATCATTAAACCCCAAGAAAAGAAGGGTGTTGGCCAAGAATCTCAAGCTAACACAATTATAGGCCTTGCTGAGGTCTAATTTAACACATACACCCTTATGTTTCCCATAGCTGAGTGCATGGATCATCTCGTGACCTAAAAGGAAACTCTCTTGAATTTTATGATTCTACAAAAAGGCATTATTATTTGGGCCAATGATATGAAAATGGATTGGTCTCAATCGTTTGACAACAATACCACTAATAAACTTATATATGCTATTACACATGGAGATAGGATGGAAATTTGCTAACCGGTGATCACCCACCAACTTTGGAATCAACACAATGTTTGCCTTGTTACCACTCTGTAATCACCCCAAATTTTTTCAAAAAGAATGCCCTCTTTTATTAAAAACACAAAACCCAATTTTGGATCTAAATTGGTCCAAAGCCACAACCCAAATCCAAATTAGGTCCAAAAACCCAAGTTCAAATCCAAATCAAGCATTTGAGACTCATTTGCCCTTTCTTTTAACAAAAAAGACCTCCTTTTAGAGGGTGATTTTGATCTTTTTGGTAAACAAGACCCATTTGCTCCTCCTTTTTTACAAAGAACCTCCTTTTATATGGCAATTTTGGCCTTTTTGGTAAACAAGACCCATTTGCCCCTTCTTTTTAATAAAGAACCTCCTTTTATAGAGTAATTTTGGTCTTTTTGGTAAACAAGTCCTATTTTTCCCTCCTTTTTTTATAAAGAATCTACTTTTAGAGGGTAATTTCGGTTTTTTTGGTAAACAAGACTCATTTGCCCCTCCTTTTTTGTAAAAAACCTCCTTTTAGAGGGTAATTTTGGTTTTTTTTTTAAACAAGACCCATTTGCCCCTTTTTTTTAATAAAGAACCTCCTTTTAAAGGGAAATTTTGGTTTTTTTTGTAAACAAGACTCATTTGCCCTTTTTTTTTTTATAAAGAACCTCCTTTTAGAGGAAAATTTTGATTTCTTTTTTTGTAACAAGACTCATTTGCTCCATTTTTACAAAGAACCTCCTTTTTTAGAGGGCGATTTTGGTCTTTTACAAAAAAAAATTCAAATTTTGGGTTTTGGCTCCAAAATCCTCTATAAATACCCCTCATTTCCCCCCTCTTGGTTAAGATTGGTTCTTGGAAGAAACTCTAATGTATTCTCACTTGAAGACTTAGAGTTTCTCTCTCTCTCTCTCTCTCTCTCTCTCTCTCTCTCTCTCTCTCTTTTCATTTCTCTCCAACTTGGAGCAAGCCATAACCCTCTTGCAGGCATCATCTTGGAGCTTCACTCAAGGGGATCTTTAAGCTAAGGTGTTCATTTTCTCTAAGTTTTTCTCATTTAGAGGTATGTAATCAAAACCTCACTCCATTCTTTATTTTTTTTCTTCTCTTCTTCATCTTTCCATGGCCATATGAGATAGCTCTCACTTTCTATGCTAGAGTCAAGAGGCTATACTCGAGAGCACCGGGAGCATGAGAAGATGAGATAATCTTTCATTCTATGATTAAATCATCTTATTCATTTTCTCAAATATAATCTTGTTGTTGTTGCTCTTTCATTTGTTGAACATATACTTCTTTTGTTTTCCTCATTTTCTTCTCATTTTTCTCTCCCCAGCCAAAGGAGATAGCACTCAATCTCTTTTAGAGACAAGAGGCTATGCTCAAGTGCACCGAGAGTATGAAAAGATGAAATGATCTTTCATTTCATAGTTACTTCATGCCCTCCCTCCTAGTTGAATCTTTATCTTTCCATCTCTCTCTCTCTCTCTCTCTCTCTCTCTCTCTTTCCTTTCTTGAATATTGTCTATATATTATCCATGCATAGTTGCTTGGTTTTCTATTTATATGTAAACGTATGGTGGGAATGAGAGTGTGGTTTGGGGATTCTTTATCTTCATATTGATTTTTGAGGATGGGACTTGTCCAACCCGAGAAAACTCTCACGAATATGTACATGTTAATATGCATTTGCATGACATTTCGCGTTAGTTTCCTTTTAATCATTCCATTAGGAACCCTAATGGATATCTTATTGTATGATTTGTTTTCTTCCATACCCAACGGTGGAAGAAATATATCCCTTGTGGCAAACTAAATCATAACATTCTATGTTTTTATATAAATCATATTTTTCAAAACATTTACAAAAGAAATCTCTCTAATGCGGCCTTGGAGACTTAGCTTAGGCTCTTGCATGAGCCCAAGCTCCCTTCTGGCTTATATCAAAATTTGAAGTTGGCTGTTTTCAAATCATTCCTTGATTTTCATATTCATGAAAATGTATGCGTATATACATGTTATATACGTATGCATGCACATGAATATCTTTCTTTGTTGTTTCTCTTTCTATGATTTAACATACTTTTATAAACTCTCGTATACGTATATATATAAATATATATATGTACGTGTATTTCATTTTAAAATCTCTCTTTCTCATTCTAAAATGATCATCTCTTCTCTACTTGATATAAACATCATTTTCATAAGCTTTCATATATGTATACAAATACATATCTTTCTTTTTCAAAATATGTGATTTTATTATTTTCAAGATCTTTTTCTTTCTCTATATCTCTCTTTGGATGTAGTCCTTCATCTTTTTCATTCTTCTAATATCTTACCATTTAAGATTTTAATTTTTCATTTACTGACTTCATTAAGACCACAACTCAAGTAATGACCCAATATTGGATTCATTCTTGATGGTGTACAATCCCAATCCATTTTCAAAAATGTTTCTTTCTTATATATGATAACTATAAAAACAATAATCTTAGATGTATGTTATGATAGGAATGCCTTAGATGAATATTGTGGTAGGAATGAGTCATTTTTCTTCTATTCATCTTAGGATCGATGCATCCATGCATTCATTTCCACTCAATATCACAAATGAGCACAAACACATCTCTAAAAGAATTTAAGCAAGATGAGATGGAGCTCTAAGTAGGTGGTAACCGAATTAGAGCAAAATCTCAAACCCACTTAAAGTCTTAAGAGAACACTAAAATGACTTCAAAGTGATTCCCCAAGCTTTTCAAATGATATTTAAAAGATTTCTCAACTCTAGTTTTCATCAAAATGTTTCACATTCTCAAGCAATTGTTCAAGAACCTTTTCAAAAGTTTGAAACATCAAACTTCCATTATTCTTCTACACCGCATATAGAATCAAAATGATGTTTAAGCCAAAATGAAATGCATCAATAATAAACATAGCCCTTAGATTGATTACCCTCGGTAAAGGCGCCGGGAACGGTTGATCCTCATACCAATGGGCGAGTCCCTTTCTCTTTTATTTTTAAATAAAAATCTCATTTTTTTGGAGCACTCTAAAAAAAACCAAAAATTTTGGGGATGCAAACACACTCCTAAACAGCTTGCCCGAATGAAAAAAATCACAAACCACCTTCCTGACATCATTGTAAACCAAATCCTAATTTTCCTTGTAGAAGGAATTGAGGAACCCCTGAGGTCCCGGGGCAAAGTTTTGATCCGCCTACAAGATGGCCTAGCTGATCTCTTCATCACTGGTATCCTCTAGCAGCCCATTGTTGTCTGCCTGCAGCACTCATAGAACATCTTCCAAATCCCTTGGAAGATCCTTAGATGTTGATTCATCTGCCAACATATCAACAAAATGCTAGGTACTGATTTAAGGATTTCTTCCAACTTCTGCACTAAAATCTCACCATTTGATATCTTAGCAATATGATTCATGCACCTTCTACCTTTGGCACAGTCATGGAAATATTTGGTGTCCTGGTCACCAAGTTAGAGCCATCTTATGTGAGATTTTTGTTTCCTGCAAGATTACTCTAGGTTATGCTTCTGGTCAGTTCCTTTTGCAAAATTTTCTCCTTAACCACAACCTAAATATTGCACCTCTCCAAAGCATATTAAACTTCCTTGAGCTCCTTCTTGAGCAGCTAGATAGGAGCTTGGAGATTTGACTTACCATTTTCCTCCCACGTTTTTAGTGCCTAGGCTACTGATGCAAGCTTCGCTTGCAATTGAATCATGGCACAACCACGTTGCTGATGGCCCCTTATGACTCTAACCTCCTCCTTGCCTCCCCCCAACTCACTCTAGTAATTGAAGTACCGAAAAACTGCTCAACTAGCTTTCTTTCATTTCTGAGAGTTACAGGTTAGAAATAATTCATGGTTATCTCAGGACGAGTGCTCCAATGCCTGCACACTTGCATCCGCTAAGAAGGCTTCCAACCAAGAGTGGCTGAGAAATGCCCTATCAATGTGGTTCTCCTATTTCTGAGCTCCTCTATGTCTGAAGAATCCACACAAATTTCCATCCGCTCCTCATGGACCACTTCCTTTTCGGGCGTTGGCTGTTTAGCCTCTTCCCCAAAAGTCCTGTGACTACAGGGTCTGGGCATTACATTCTTGATGATTATCTTCCTTAGGCTCTCGTAAAGCCTCAAATTTGTTAACAAGTTGTGTTATGGTCTAAGGGCTCCTTACCCAATGCTATAGAGGTTTTCGTGTCTTCTTCGCCATCCTCATTGTACTCAATTCATTCTTCTTTGGGGTGGTATTGATTGGTGCCTGTCGACAACCATCACAGTTCAGCAACAAATGACTGGTCAAATGACAAGCATTACAGAACTTGATTTTTGATTAGTATTCAATCACCTGTGCCACAACCTCAATTTCCAACTCCCCCACTGGGGCAAATTCAAGGGGAACTTCGATCAAATAGTGGAAAAATCCATTGCCTACATGAATATGTTAGTGCCCATGAACTTGGCTCCAATTAGAGATGCCAAATCCCTAATACGAGAAGTTCTGGAAAGTGAACCCACATTCTAACCAGATTAGTTGCTTCAATCATAAACAACTAGCCTGGCCTCCATTAGTTTGGTGCCAGCCCTCGACCCTCAATCGTCTATTTTGTTGGAGCAAGGACCGTCAACATGAATATGAAAGTTCCCTTTCTAATGGTGGTAAACTAGAGGTTTTGGAAACCTTTCCATTTGCTCACCTAGTGAAGCAAAGATGAAGAGGTAATTCATCCAACCTCTTATTCTACCAGCTAGGGCTGCGATTTGCTGAACATTCAAAGGGCTTCTTGCCCCTCCCACACATCAAGAGGAGGGATGTCTTCCATCAACACAACCATTGCTGGCTCACTTTCCGCCATGCGAGCCCACATCCACATGTGCCTCCGGGTCATTAACTCCTCTTTCCCAATAGTTAGTCTCCAATGACGGGAACTCTTCTCCGACAGTGGTAACTCTACCTCCATTCTAGTCTCCCCTACACTCCTTTCCACCTCCATGAAGCCCTCCCCCTTGCGGGGAGGCTCCCCGCACTCACCCGAATCTCTCCCTACCAGAAAAACCCTAACATCATAGTCACTCTTTCATCTCATCCAATGGCTTGGTGAAGAGATTTGTGATTCGTCTGGAATGAGGAAATAGGTTGGGGAAGGGTACATGAACAAAGCTGATGATGAAATGATAGTCAACATAATGATCATTATAACTAATCGAGTTTAGTATGCTTTGGAAAAAGATATAAATGTGTGTTGGTCATTGGTTCGTTTCTACTCTTCGTTTGGTTAGTGTTTGTTGGGGGAAATGAGAGAGACTATTAGTCAAAAATTGGTATGCAAGATAAAAAATGCTATGATCTCTCAAAATGTATGACAACCATGTTAATTTAGCAACAGCAGAAGTGAAGGCTTGGATATCCCGCTATGGAGATGTAATGGAACTAGAGTGTCTAAGTTATGGCCATGAAACGCAGTTTGGACCAAGTGATAGAAGATATACAAATAAATAGTAGTAGATCAACATGTAAAATTACAAAGAATGAATGAAGAAGAGGATTGGAGACGGATACCATGTTGTAGTCTAGCTTTGACATGTTTTATTTATGAATTAAAGTGAAAGTTAGTTGGCACCTGTGTCCATTGAGACACAAGGTTGACACTGTAGACAATATCAGGTCCTTCTACGTAACTAAACTTTGATAAACTGTAACAACTGAAATGCAAACTATCAACTAAATTTTGATAAAATGCAAGATCTGAAATTTATGGGCTAGCTTGTTTGCAGTATGAGGAATATCCAATCTCCATGTGAAATGCTAACTGCAAACTAATTTCAGTAAAACGTAAGGTCCAAATCGGGGGCTATCATGTGCGTAGTATGAAGAATATCCATGGGCATGTTACACAGTTTTTAGTAATTCATTGTATTAGCTCCATTGATTATTTGCAACATAATGTGTCTGGTTTAAAAAGATGGTAATTGTCTCAAGTTTCACCACAATACCAAGAAAACAATGAATATAGTTTAAATTAGTCATTGAAAAAAGTGGCTAAGTAGAGAAATAAACTCCTTAAATGTGCCAGTCTGATTTCTTCTAGTAAGTATATCATCAACAAAATGAAAACTAATTCATCATGAGCCCTTATGATTAAATAAGGAAGAATCTACATAGCTAGAAAAAAATTATAGGTCATATGTATGCATCAGCAGTGCTAGGAGTGCTACTGTTTTGAGATCATAAGGCTCTAAAGCTGAAGGGTGACTGGTTCTATAAACTTTTTGAAATCAAAGCCTTCTATTAGGATTTTGAGCTTTATAAGAAAAGTCTCAAAGACAAAATGTAGTTACTTCTAAAGTGTTACCAATATTGCAAGCAACTTATTATACTTCCATTTTCACAAACTATGTGTAATATATATGTAATAAACCTTCATCTTCTAAGTTAGATGAGTTTAGCTCAGAAGTAGTAATCCCAATGTTGTTGCAATTAGTAGTGTTGGGAGTACTTCTGAGTTGAGTTCTTATGAATATTGAAAATCTCTTACAAATATTGCAAGCAACACATTGTCGTTCTGCTTACACAAATTCACATGTGACATATATTTTATGATATTTACAAAAAATATTTACACATCATATGGTCTATTGAACTTGTGCACCATACTACAACTCTTTCTCACACAATGTTTGTGACATTGTTAGAGCAACTACAATCATCTTGGAGACTTTTTTCAGGTGAATCCTAAAAATGATAACAGATAACTTTGATGTACAAAAACTCATAAAACTAGCCTACTTTCAAAGTCAGATGAACTCAACACAATAGTAGTACTCCCAACCCTACTGATTTTCTATAATGCAATTAGTTGTGCTGGAAGTACAGCTTCTAAGCTAAGCTCGTACGACTCTATAGATAGAAGGTTGACTGGTTTTATAAGTTTTTCATCATCAAAATTTTTATTATGATTTTCAAGATTCATCTAAAATTGTCTCAAAGATATATTGTAGTTGTTTGCAAAGTTTTACAAATAGTACAAGCAATGTATGGTACTTACAATTACAAAAACTGACAAGTATAACATCCATTTGATTATTTTTAGAAAATGTATTTACAGAATATGTGGAGTATTGAATTCATGCAACATGTTGCACTTCATTCTCTTGCGATATTTGCAACTCCTTTAAAGGAACTTGAGGCAATTTTTTAGGTGAATATTGTAAATCAAAATAGAAAAAAAATTATGTAGAAAAACTTACAAAACTAGTCAACCTTCGACTTCAAAGTAGGATGAACTCAACTCAGAAGCAGTCCAACGCTACTTATTCTGCATCAATGTATATTAGAATTACTCTCGAAGTGTTGGAAATATTGTAAGCAATTTATTGCACTTTCATTTCTAGAATCTGACATGTGTAACATATAATTGATGTTCTTTAGAGAACATACTTACTGACAAATAGAGTGTTGAACTTGTTTTATCATATTGCAACTCCTTATCATGCAATATCTGTGCCACTTTTAGAACCACTGCAATCTATTTCCAAAACCTTTCTTAGGTGGATCCTAATAATAGATAATTTTGATGCACAAAAACTTACAAAAGTAATCAACCTTCAGCTTCAGAGCCAGATGAGCTTAGCTGAGAAGTAGTACTCCTAATCCTAATGGCTGCCTGTAATGCAATCAATAGCACTAGAAGTACTACTTTTGAGCTGAGCTCATCTGACTCTGAGACTGATGGTTGACTAGTTTTGTAAGCTTTTCTATATCAAAGCTTTCTCTTGTGACTTTAAATATTCATCCAAGAAGGTTTCAAAGAAAGACTGCAGTTACTCTCAAAGTGCTATAAATATTCAAGATGCAAAAATGCAATTTGTGCATCAGTTCAATAATCTATGTGATTTGTAAAGATCATTTAATACATATCACACACTTTGATTTCCAAAAATGCATGTGCAATAACTTCCTCCCTTTGAGTCTTTGTGTTTGCTTTCAATTCGTCTAGGCTATGTGGGGTGTAACGCTCCAATACTTCCCGTAACATTGTTATGGTTTTTCTCATTTATCAGTTGGAGGAACACTAACTTCATAATATTTTACAACTATTTTTGTGTCTTCTAGTCAATTGAATTGATGTTTTTTATATTATAGGTTGTTTGCTTATTTTATCTCTTTATTAATATTTTTTTGTTTTGTTTTTTGGTTCATTGCAATAAGTGGTGCCACCTTTGGATATATTTGGAGATCAATTCATGGTTCATTTTCCTATCCCTCATTGTAAAATCTTTAGGTGCATTCTTTTGGTCATAAGAAGCACCACTTATTTGCAGAAGCCTCTTAGAGCCTTTGAAGACCATGTTTGCCCTATCAATAAGAAAATCATAGACTAGGTTATGCAATATCCTTGGGAAATTAAATAAACAAACAATAAGCTATCATTTGATGTTTCCAAATGACCCATGTCATTTTAACCCTGATGCTAATTCTGCAAAAAAAAAAATGTTTAAAGCAATGACATGACTCCTATTCTTTGTTTTGCATCCTTTCGATGAGCAGCAAGAATTACATAAAAATTAGACAAAGTCCCCAGCCCAAAGCCAAGACCGCATGAAGCACTCCTTCATGATATGACTTTTAAATTGGATTGACCTTATCATAAGCTTAGCATGTAGTAGTTTTGCTATGGTTATCAACTAAGCTTGATGAGAGACATTAGGAGCATCTTCTATTGTAAATTGAGAACAAACAATGCTCTTGATGGCATTAATCTTGCCAGTCTATATGAAGTAAAAGGAGGATGAGTCAAGGAAAGGGCATAACCAAAGTTCAAACGTAGGAAAATTAAACCACTTTTTCTTTTTTAGTTTTGTATCCACCTCGTTCAAGCAATTGGTTGTTATGGTATCTCACAAACCATGAAAGAGCCTCAAGAACATAGCTTAGCCAGCTAGGCTTTAAGACTAGTGAAAATTCAATCATCAAATTGATTTCCATGAGTACTACATTTGAACTGCAAACAGTGTAGTGTGGTAAATATAGTTGATGGGTGGATCACAAACCCACCTAGGTACCCAAGGCAACCATGGATCTTGGGGATGGGGATGAGAGCTTTGGCCTTTCATCGAGTGGCTTCCCAAACCATGAAGTAGGTTATCGAAAAATTTTAAATCTTCTTAATGTACAAGAAATCTTCATAAAAAAATTAAACTCAATCATATCACCTTTTCATCTTGCAAAGCATCATGGAAAATTGTCTTTACTTTTTTCATATACAAGAATTGTAAATAATTAACTTACATTTGGTTTTATTCACATCAACAGCAATTTTTTGTTAGAATTCAATCAAGAAGACCATAAGGGTAGCTTTCTAGTCCTCAAATTTGTTGTACACATATGGTCATCTCTATTCTTAAATTACTTGTAACAATTGACCCAATTTGGTTGCATGGATAGATTGTGAAGTTGTTTTTTTAGGGTGAGTGCAGAAGGATAAACTCACAACACCAACACCGAGTGGGAATTAGAGGTTTTTTTGTTAATCCCCAAAACCAAGAGTTTCCTTAATGCTTAGCACATGAGAATTGAGATAAATACCCATGCCTCTCAAAACAAAGACCAACCATCCATTTACTGCTATTTCAATATGGCCGTGCTACACCTACCTCTGAGGCCTAAGATGTTACTTTTTCACTTTTTTTTTTGGAAGTTTATTGTTCCAATAAAGAGGTTGACAAAACATAGTAGATTGGTCAAAAAAGTGAATAGAGAAAGCATGCATCAAATTGAATACATCTAGTGATGCTTAGCTTTAAGAATGCCAAAGATTTGATCATACCTATTAGGTAATGGATTCACAGGCTTCAACTAGACAGCTTTTTTTTCAATGAAAAAAAGCACGACATTGACAAAAGAATAAGCAATCACTTGGTATTAAAAGTCCCAATGGATGTATAAAAGAACATGGTTTTGCAATGCATTTGGGCTTCCACTTATTTCTTCACCTACGAAAAAAATCTCTTGATATTGTTTATGGTACAAGGCTTGTTGCGACTAAACACCTCTTCTCAAATCAACATGATCATAAAACATATCCATGCCTCCTTAAGTGGAAGGCTGTGCTAAGAAATATGTATCTCATGAGATATTCTTTCTCAAAACCATTGAAGCTGCCTAGAGCCAAACAAAGAATAAGATTAAAAGAAAACAAATGGTAAATCCAAATTTTATCACCAAATAGTTTTGGAGAAACTATGGCCATTAGGGATGCCAACAAATCGGATTCAAATTAAATGTATACCATTGATCGGATGTTTGCATATTTGAATGTGAATTCGGATTTGAATGCAAATGCAAATGTGGAAAAGTATATGGCTTGTCCAAATCTGAATTTCGTACTCAATATCTAAATCCAACTTTAAATATGTGACCAAAACCACGTTATATATATTAAAAACTGGTTTCCAAAACCACATTGATACCTTTCTAATTTTTGTTAACTTGTATATAGGTGCCCCTTGAAGTTTAAAACTTAAATAATAAGTTCTCCTTATTCAAAAAATTTTTGGTCCACCATTCATGTGGCTTCACTCCCCCAAATTTTGAGTCAAAATTTGGGACCATTTTCCTAGATCAACCTTAAAAATTTTGAATGTAATATTGTATATGGGATAGTTAGTTAAAATTAAATCTGGATTCAAATCTGTTTGGATATTTATTTAAGTCCAAATCGCAATAGGATCATATGTTGCTATTTAAATCTGAGATTGCTTTGATTTCTTAATCGTATATTAAATTTTTTTTCATATCCTACTTTTTGAAACAATTCTTTAACATCCGAGCTAAATATGATGCATTAACTTCCCTACCCTAATGACAATGGCTATAGCCGACATTGCTTTTCTATGCTATGTGTCAAGTTTGTCAAGCCAGTAGCGGGACCAATGAAACTAGAAGCAAAAGAAGCTGCCACATGTTTCTTCCAGGTTCACGTACTCAAAGATACTCATTATAACATAATTCATGTTCTTTGTACTACAAAACCAAAGTAGAATGGCAGGAAGTTACCTGCATCTCAAAATAACTTGCATATTCATGCCTCTCTTGCCATTCTTACCCAAAGGAGTTCGTGTTGGTGTGAAATAAGAACCAAAGCCATTGCTACTATAAGCCGTGATCCCTGCTTCTTCCATTTTGAAATAAATGCAACTTTTATTCTCCCTGTGAACTAAAAATGTACACAAGGCAAGTCCCTCTTATCAATTTTATCTTTAGGAATATTATCTGACATCCTTCTAAAAACCCACAAAGTGCACCAATATATAAATAAAGCAAATAGTTGGAGCCAGCCAGTATGCATATAAATGAATTTTATAGGACTGTGTAGGCAACTATCATGTATACAAACCCACATGTGGCCAGTAGCAGAGGCAGGTTAGGCCCATACCAGCACAAAAGAACTTCCTTATTTTTACATTGATTCCTTTCTAATTTTTGTTAACTTGTATATAAGTGCCCCTTGAAGTTTAAAATATAATAAGTGCTCCTTATTCAAAAATTTTTTGGTCCGCCATTGCATGTGGCTTCACCCCCCTAATTTTGAGTCAAAATTTGGGACCGTTTTCCTAGATCAAGCTTAAAAATTTTGAGAGCTATCAAATGACTTCTTACCTTTGCAGCCCCAAATTGTTGGCTAAAAAAACACACAAATTGGGTCCACACGTGTTTCATAGTAAATTAAGTTTCTCCTTCAACCTCTCAAGATTTGAAGGTCCAAGTTGTTTGCCAAAGGGTACACAAACATTTACTGATTAAATGCAAGCTGCGTATTGTCAGCTAGTACTCCGTTATAGTTGTCATTTTGTTGAACCAGGGAAATGTAATATTAAACATCACAATTTGCCATGTAGTGTCTCAAAAATAGCGTTGTTTCTACTTGTCAGAATGATTATCTTGCTACTAGGTATATTCAAAAGAAAGAAACTTATCTTTGCTTCACATATAATTGAAGATTTCTAGCAAAGTGGGACATTTCTGCAAAACTGCAAATCTAGCAAACTCTTTTTCTCTATGTGTGTGTGTTTGTGTAAGCTAAATACGCAAGTTTCCTTTTCTCTTTTCAATTTTTCTTATCAAATGCATGTGTTTGATAGGTACATTGTTCTCATCTTACCAATTTCATTTACTTCAAGAAAAAGTGTCTTCCAAGTTCATCCCTATCTTATACACAGCTATTGAGACATCCATCCTTGGTTCATTTTAATTGACAAATTCAATCTCCAATTTTTGTGCTTTCAAGACAAGTTGATTCCTTTCTTACTTTAACTATGATTGCAGTTTGTCAGACTCATGCCTTTATAATCGGAATGGTTTTATTTCAGTTGCAAAGTGCTTTCATGCTGCCACTATAGGTTGAGAACGGTGGATGCTCATGAATTCAGTAGTCTGACGCCTCACAGCCTACCACGGAGTTGTTTTGAGTTCAGAAAGGTATTTTTGCTTTTCTATGGGGCATTTTTGTCTTTTTTTTCCAAAGGCGTTATTTTCCTTCCCATTTTTGTCCTTGTAGGAGGGTTTTTTCATTTTTTGGTTGTAGGAGCATTTTAGTCATTTAGGCACCCCGAGCATTGAATAATGAATACACTACTCTGGTCCGCTCATTTAATCTGCTACTACGCTATTAGTTCCTTCTTTTCTTTTTATGTCACTTCGATATGGACGAAAAAACAGTTTTCTTCAGCGTTTTAACGGAACGAAATAGTTCTTTGATTTAAAACTGTCCCGAAGCATCACTGGACCCGGTTGCAAGGGTGGTTTCGATCACTCCATGGGTTATATAAATGGGTTCGATCCGATTAGAGCATCCTGTGATTAGAATATGCCAGCTAGTTGGAATTGTTAGAATGTTGGATGGGAACATAATATTACTGCATTCAAATTAATCACATCGAATTGAAATTCGTCACAGCCATGTAGGATTATGATTCATATGTAAAATCTTGGACTGAAAACAAATGAAAATTAGCTATAGCTTGTCATACTTTTCCCATCCAATTAAACCGAACAATACCTGTTGTTGGAGGAAAATCTTCGTAGCAGCCTGCCATGTCCATATTCTTGGCAGTCAATTGAATTATGCCTTACGAACAGATCCTTTCTTCAAACGGATAGTGAACAGAAATAGGAGTAACACAAAAAAAAAGCCTTAAAAAAAATTGTTGCAAAAGGGGGGTTGGTCAAAGAAGTATTAGCTACTCTAATAAAATGTGTTGCTATATGAAATTTGAAATTTGCATCTATGCTATACAAGTATACGTCAAAATTGTAAGCCGCTAGTTCATGTCCATTACATTTGAACCAAAAACCCCAACGGCAGTGTCTTCCTCTCCATCATATCAGCCATACGCTTCTTGCAGCCGTCTCATTCTCTTTGTTCAAACTGTTCTAGGCACTCAACAGGGATGCATATCAAAAAATCATGCAACCAGTGAATTAGCAGCAATGCAATTTCTTTGTAGAACAATCTGAAGGACAATAATGCTAAGGAGCTGAACATAATACAATTGAATCAGAGAGCTTCGATGCACCGAACAAGCTTCCCAATGGTGAACCTTCGATGGTGGAAATGTGAGTGATTCACAAGCCATCTACCAGAAGAGCAATTGGGAGGACTCGGCAAGAAAATATAAACCACTCTTCCATTGTAGAAGCCGCTTCCATTCATCTTCTAACAGTTTCATTGATATGCTCACAATACAAGTAATGATTAAGCCACCTCTTTTATTGCAGAGGATGTTTCCACTGATATGCTCGCAATTTCACGATTATCATTGAAATGGTCCCTCAAAAATTCCACTGCCATGAATGTGAAAGCTGATGCAGGAACGTACCAGATTATTCTGGGAACGCTCCCCCTGAACATCCCTTTTATGCCTTCACCTAGCCAAATCTTACAGACTGCATCTCCCCAGCCATTATACCTGTAATCAGAAACAAGAAAATGATAATATAGAAGCTTTTAATGTGACTGAGCATGTACTGAAGCGAGCCATACTGCCACATCAAAGAGGAAACATTTTGACTTTCAACTGGATAACCAACCCCCTAGTTAATCCACAACATTCCAGAAGCTAATGAATGGCCTTGGATAATCAAACAACTTAATTGTCTCGTCTCACAGTATTGCAGTAACCAACCCAGACAAACAACTTCTGAACATTTTAAAAGTTCTTCATCCGTTTGTGGCAGCATAGAAGACCATATTGGATAACTCAAAAACATGAAAGATGACAAATCAAACAGCCCTCAAAGGTACCTATAAGAAGGCAGTGGCAGCATGACTATTACTAGCTAAAGTCTCCAAAACTCAACAGTGTTACACAATCCATTGCACCTGCATACTTGAGCGCTATGCAATAGCTTGATTGTTAGCAGCCAAAAGAACCCAAACAATCTAGACTCCCTTGCATGATGCACTACATTGGCAAGTACACACTTTTTGTTTTCCCAAAAGATATGTGAACAACAACATTTACCTGGTAAAAACTGAAATGCTAGTGCCTTTAATTGCATATAGTGGCTTTAATAAACCACCAAAGAGATCATGTTGGAATTTTCATGTTACCTGGAAACTTAGCTTCTTCAACACATAAAAGGTACTGAAGATTATTTAAAAAGACCTACAGATGTTAATTTAGGGTAAGGACCAAAATGGTAAATTGTACTTGTACCTTATCCCAGATCCCTGCACTTGCATCCTTGTTTTGATGACATCAAATGGAGTCGTCAGATATGCACTGAGACCTGTGAAAGAAAATTTAAATATAAATGCTGCTTCAGTATCTTTTCCCTCCAGAAACTTGAATATAGTGATAAGCAAGGTCATTTATGAGTGTAACTTAAATCTAATTTGACATTAAAGATTCACATATTGATTGATTTTGATACCATTGGAGGAACTCAGTCAGCAACCTACCTATGATATGCTGAGGCTAGTTTCTAAATTGCGAAAACTGCTAGCAGAGAATCAAAAGATAGGGAAAAGTAAAGCTAAATTTGCCAGTGAAAAAGAAAACAGATATACATATCATATATCAGACGAGAAAAGAGACTTACCTCCAGCTAATCCACCTAATAGCAGGCCAGTCGCAGAATTGTGGGAATGATCATTCAGAGAGTGAAACCATCTTTGCTTCCCATACTCTGAAAGATCTTTAAGTGCTTCATAGAACATAACCTGTTGCAAAGGGAAAAACTAATAATGATGACAAGGGCCAAACCAAATATGAACTTGACAACCTACACAATCTTAACCTAAAATCATTTGAAAGATGGATAAAAAAAGAAGGGCATGAATGGCATATCTTATAAGTATTTTGCTTCCAATATTTTTCAGTTTATGTGTTCACAGTGATTGCATACCATTAAACCAGCAAATGGTACATCACGTGCTAGTGTGGACCAATACCTGAAAAATTGCCATCAAGTGTCATATTTTAGATCATTCAGGGCCATGATGCAGGAATGAATGAAGTACATGTATGCAAGATAGGACCCAAAATAAGAACCAGAAACACAGACTGCTACCTGCAGCAATAAATTAAAAGACCTTAACCAGAATTACATGCATGCTGCAGACTAAATTTGAAGTCTCCGTGCTCCAGAACTTTAATGCCAGGCTCCAGCTTTCAAGCTTTTCTTTCTTTAGTTATCAGTGGAATGGAATTAAAGCAATACATTCCAATGGAGTATGCAGGCATTTATCTTAAGGATAAAGATAGGGAAAATCTCTCACTCAGTAAATGAACATTTGTTCGGAATTGAGTTCCTCTTTAACTGCAAACTGGATAGTCAATGCTTGATTAAAGTTCCACTCTAACATATATAATTTGTGTTGTTTCATGATTTTCTAGTGACTGCAAGTTATCTTTCCACTTGGGGTTTACATAAACACAAAATATTTTAATATGCGAAGCATATTCGAGTCCGCCTTCTTGAGTTTCATGCATAAAAAATTATATTTGTAGAATTACAGGCAATGGTCAAATTATCGTTTGGAAAGTACACATTCTAAGATGGTAAACATATCTAAGTTAGCACAGAGCTATATTGAACTTCATCATAAAAAATGACAACTTGTAAATTGTCAATAACCAGCCTAACCAACTGGCAGGGGATCAAATACAACATGCATGAGAGCATAAACATCCAGCATAATGATCTCATTACAACAACAGTAACCTCAATACACAGGATCTTTCATTAGCATCAGACAGAATATCTAGACATAGCAACATTGAATAGAAGTACTGTGCAGATAAAATGTAGCAATCTAGTGGTCACCTGCTACTGTGGATTAACTGACGTTATAATAAGGACAAAAAGAAAATTCACAAGATCCAACTATATTATTATATGATTTGGGAAAAAAAGGCCAATGAAAAAGGGCAATTTCTCCTAGAAATTATTTCCTTATCAGCAAAATGAAAAAGTAACAGGTATAGCTCTTGTAACCAAGCTCAACGGTTAGGACTAAAAGTGTACCCTGCATATAATCCCCTTACACCTTCTTGTCTCCATATTGAAGATCCTGCATGAAGCATGCTGGTGTAGTAACCATACATTTGCTTTCCAGATTTAGAGCAAATATTCTCCTGCAATATGCAAGATTTCCAGGACTTTTGGGTGCCCTGGACCTGCATCCGTTGCTTCATCACTTCACATGGCACATATATAAATGACCCAAGTGTATCACCTGAGTGCAAAGAAGATTGGCAGACTCAGATATATCACCTGAATGTCAAAGTCAGCAAGCTTGCTGAAGAAGGAAGACACTTGTATTTCCCTCAAAGTAGGTGCACAAGAAAGCACAAAATAAACAAGCAATCATAGTCCAACTCTTAATTACAAGGCTATCATGAACTATCCATCTGTTACCTTTGAAATGACCTAAAATATCTACACACTCATAACAGAATCAAAATTTAGCATGATTTACCCTCACACTATTTACAAGTAAGCGGACAATATTACAGAACCATCCTCACTCGTACTGATCTCCCAGTGCAGTAGTATCCACAGTGCAAAACCAATAATGAGTAGGGTTCCTTGGCCCTCTGCTTTATACCACCTTCTCAAACATTGCTTCAAAGCAAACTGAAGGAAGCGAACATTTTGCAGCTTACAAGCAACAATCATTATCCTATCAAAAGACTAATTGACCTGCATATTTCAGCAGACAGATAAAACGAGAATTGTTCTGTAGAAAGAAGATATCGGTCTATAACATCAGATTAGTCATGACATGTTGACTAGGTGTCCCATGAATGTATTCAGAGTTCAGACAGAACATGATTCCCATTGTTCTTTAAACCAAGATTCAGGACAAAAATACAATTTTTGTTACTGGCAGGCTCTCACTGCTGGGCACAAAAAAGCCTCTAGAGGGGTACAGTCGTATAACATAGAGAACATGTTTATTCCCAATAAAGCTGCTACAAGCTTGGTTGCACACAATAATTACTTTAAGCTTTACTAGTCAAGGATTTATTCACTTAAGTGTGCTTAACAATCCCACTTTGTCCTCATGGATATCATTGTAGACCAGCCAAAGAGATACCACTAAATACGAATCATCAGTATGCAATTTTCCTCAAACTCTCTTTTTCTATCTCGTATACGCTAATGTACCTTAAGATTTGTCATATTGTCTTCTAAAATGAATAGAAGTTTTAATGACAACAAAAACCACTCTTCCAACTAAAAGAAGTCTGGGAATATTGAAGCAGAAAATGCTCACCAACACCACCAGCAATGAAGTGGGCCCAATGTCCTCTAAGGTTAGGATGTGATTCCTCTATCCACTTCTTTGTCGATTCAATGACACCAAAATACGTTGCCCCAGTAGCCAATGATCCAGTTAATCCTGGAGCTATTCCTCGATAAAACCCTGAGATAATCATTATCGAAGAGCAATAGATGCTGCACGGATTAGGTTCATATGCAATGAAAGTTTCCTGTCAATGTCAGAAACTTAGAACAAGTATGTACTACATACATGTGAAGGACATAACCATGACAATGGAGATATACACTTGGCACAAGTGCCCATGAACATATGAATAGAATGAACATGTATTTCCATATCCATCGTATAACTGGAAAGTAGTACCAATCAAATGCATGCAAATAATATGGAAGATCTATATCAAATATTAAACAGCTTTGTCAGCATACCTCGGTCAATTTTTGGGAACTACATGCAACCTACAAGTTACTTATTTAAGTTAGAATCATAGTCATAAATATTGTTTTTGGGTTTCAAACAGCAAGATGTTTTTCGGGTATAATACAACGAGCTTGAAAAAAAGGGAAAAAAATATGGTAAATTGTAAAAAAAATTAAAATCCTAAAATTTGGGGAAAATAAAATAAATGAGAAACTAATAAGACAACATCAAAAAGTAAATAGATTATCAACAAATAAAAATAGAAAATTGAAACAAGCAATATGGCATTAAAAAAAACCTAACAAAACGTCTAAAATGAAAAAAGGATGAAAATTTTGGGAAAATGCCAAAAAACAAGTTTTTTTCGTTTTAGCTTTTTTTGCCATTTTTTCCGGCTGACTTATTTTTCACGTTTTTAACATTTTTTTTTAAACATGTTTTTGTGACTATGTTCTTAGAATGAAATGCATCCCCAGGTTGGCAAGAAAGATGCAAGGTGGAGTGTGAAGCTAAACAAGCAATAAGATGAAAGAATGTGTCAACAAGAATTAACCTGGACAGACATGAACTGCAAGTTGAACAAGCTATGATGATATATTTGTAATTTTGTATATACAAAAGTTTAGTCCAGAAGTGCCTTTCCTACTTGAACCATGATCTATTGACTGCAGTAAGCATGTAAATTGTTACCTTTTAATCCATCAGCTAGCCAGACTGTGCGAACCATTTGCAAAATGCCCTTCTGTGTCTAAGAAAAATAAAAGGGAGAGACAGTGATCACCAAAGCCTGGAAGCAGTCCAGTAGTGGCATAATGAAGTATGGAAACTAATATTCGTAACACAATTTCAATTTTATGAAAGCAAACATAACAAGCAAAAACAGCACCCTTGCAAATGCAGTCAAAAGTACTTATATCGCCACCAACTCTAACTAGAAACTAGCATGCTTATATAAAGAGCAGATAAAACAAAATCAAACTGCAAAATGTAATTGCACAAATGGCTAGAAGAATACAGAGAGTACCTTCCAGTCTCAAAGAGATGCTCAAACACTAAGATAGCATGACTAGTCAGGCATACTTTAGAACAGATCCTCCTTAGAGACATCTCCCGTCTCCTTAATTTGCATGTCCAGAAGATGCAGGAGTGTTCACTATGTTGAATATTTAAACTCCTTTCCTTTCTCTTTAGTTTGTCTTTTAATTGTATACTATAATATAATTACAAGATAATTCATTGTTGTCACAAGCATGAGTACCAAGACATCAAAAATTGTTCTGTCCTATAATGAGGATGTTTCTTGAGCAATATTTTTGGATGACCATTTTAGGAGCCACCACCGTTTAATGTAATTGAATAATCATGTTCATGCACAATTAGGGTAATCTAACTATCTAGTAGGGTTAAGATACTCCATAACCACTTATTTATTCATTATGACGGTACACCATCTACTTTGTAACTGATTGCTTAGGACTCCATTTAGTAGATCATCTTTAATCCTTTATTGTTAATTTACAGCCCCATATTGTGAGAATAAAGAGAACATTGACTCGCTAACTTGATTATCTCCCTTAGAGATAGATGCATACAAAAAATATTAACAAATGACCAAATATCTTGCAAAATAAAACTATATAAGTAAGCGATATGAACAAAGACAGCAAGTAGTCACATAATGATCAGATCAAGTTGCATGACAGGGTACCTGGGATCCACTTAGCACTGCTTGGCTTTGAACCCGTGTCTTCAGTGTATCAATCGGGTGCATCATGCCTTCCCCAAAAGCCCCAGCAAGACCACCCCATACAAATTCCCTCCAAACTACAATATTGGAAGTTGAGAGAGAGAGAAAGAGAGAGAGGGAGAGGGAGAGAGACAGAACAATCAAACTGTAGAAGTGGTTCAATCAACAAAAGGCAAAAACATGCATGCAAGGTTTATCATCTCCATTCTAATACCTGTATTTTCTCATTCAATTGCCAATTATTCCATTTTTCATCTTATGCATGTACCGAGACAATGTAGCCAGAACTCAATCAACTAGAGATCGTAGCAAACACTTTCTATGAGGTGCAGCATTTGAAATTCAAATACTTCAAAGTGCTAACACAATTGCACTCTCTCATAGACAAAGAGGATTGAAGCTCAATGACAACAGGAAATTATGGAATGTACCTAATCGAAAACTAGTAAACTGAATAAATGTTCATTTTTCATTTACTCCTACTGACTTCCTTTCTGCACCCTAATTATTTTAGTAGAAGGACAATTCACACCCTGAAATCTCCATATCAAGCAGTCAATGCTTTTGTTTAATTTCAAATATTCGCTTCTTTTCTTTGAACCACTTTCTTTTTTCACACAACATTAATCAAGTTTATTTATAATTGTTTACAAACAAACCACTTGTTACTAGTGGTTCCAGACATAGAATTAACAGGTAAAATGCCTTCAGTGGTAACTAGTTAAAAAATAAGAAAATTAAAATACAAGAAAAACTTTCAAATAAATATGCCATGTTTCACCTCCAGTAACACCTCCTTTCTGACCTCAAAAGAGGAGACAGTTCTTCTACATGATTCCACACACTGTCTTATCACAAGCTTCGCACTATCTTACCACAATTTTCTTCTAAAGTGCAAAAAGGCTTCAAGAGACCATCTCAAGTAATGCTCCGGGTCCAAATTCTCTAGGTATGCCCAAACATTTCACACAATCCCTACTTAGACTACATCTAGCATCTAGAACTGATTCTTCTTGACACTCAAATGATACTGCCATTGCTAAGCCAAATCAAACTTCACATAATTGATCAGAAGATGGATCTTCCGCCTCAGCTAAATCAGCTAATATTCATAAAGACTTAACATACAAGAAAAAGGGAAAAGAAATGGCATGCTAAATTCAGGAAATACAACATAGACGACCTTCTTGCCATTCGAACAAGAGTACTGAAACCAAAAACTATCAAAACCATCAAAAGCATATATTTCGCAGAACGGCAACAAAAAGGAAGGTGAAGCATATTCCTCTATCGCACAAAGTAAAGGGCGTCGAAGGAACTAGCTGGCCGAGTGCGAATGTAGCCAGAGCATCGATACTGAAGAACAAAAGAGAGGAGAAAGAACTACCAAAGAAATTCTGAAGATTCCCGTATGATGGGTTGGCTACTTCCGTGATTCGGGCTCTCCCAGAACCCGAGTCCGTCGCCATAGCTGTTCTCTCTCTCTCTCTCTCTCTCTCTCTCTAAAATTTGTCGGTGCCGTACTAGTAGGGTTTTAGACGGTGAATTTCCCTCGTGCCTCTCTCTCTCTTGGCGGACGGAGGGTTTTAAACGGTCTACCTGATACGAGTTTTTTTCTGTTTTTTTCCTAACGAGAAGCAATCTTGACCAACCTTTTGGCGGCCTTAACCAAGTTATCGCACCGTTCAAACTAAAGCTGAAGTTTTTGGGTGAACGGATGATTGTTTTACTATTCAAATGAGAGCGCCCAAGCGTTTCCTTTTAAAAAAAAAAATCCTCATCCAAAATTTCATCGGCACTTTGACGGTCTTCAAGTTTTGATTAAACATCTCACCGTTTAAACTAAAGGCACTGAGTGAACGGGTGATTGCTTTACTATTCAAATGACAGCCGAATTTTTTCCAATCTCCTTCCTTTTATCCTCAGGATCCAAAGTTGCATCGGCACCAACCAGGGAACCTAACTAAGTTGCTTGTTGCATTAAGCTTAGTTGCATTAAGCTTTTCAATTTGCTTTTATTAGTTGTCGCTCTGTCACGTATGGGAGGAGCCAAGGGGGGGCCGCATGGACCCTG
Organism: Nymphaea colorata; assembly: GCF_008831285.2. Taxonomy (NCBI): domain Eukaryota; kingdom Viridiplantae; phylum Streptophyta; class Magnoliopsida; order Nymphaeales; family Nymphaeaceae; genus Nymphaea; species Nymphaea colorata. The sequence goes on from NC_045145.1 coordinate 4,943,548, forward strand.
GCCTCACTTCAAAAATTTTTTTAAATTTGCATATAAATTTTAGAAAATTTTACTTGTTTTATATAAAAATTTTGAAAAATGGTATTTCGGCTCGTGTCAAAACTTAAAAACTTTAATTCCTCATGTAAATTTTCAAGTTCCTCATGAAAATTTTCTAGCTCCGCCCTTGCTGTCACGTATTTGAGAAATGCTTGAAGGCATGAATAAGTTCCATCGAGCTCATCGTTTTGCTGTTGCCTGCCATACTGCCAACATTTTATGCATGATATGTTCCTCACATTGGGAGTCAAGTACTCTACAGTCGAGTATACAAGTCTATGGTCAGGCGTTTCCGTCACTTAGGCCTGACCAACGAGCAGAGCAACTTGAGCTTGGCACATTAAAGCTTGGCTTTGGCTAGAGCTCAAGTTGGCTCTTTTGTCAAATGAGTCAAACTTGAGTTGATGTTTTGACTCATTCATTTAGTCGAACAGAGTTTGAGCTTTCTTAACTCTACTCGTTTAAGCTCGATCCTGCTCGAGTCTTAACCTTATTGTAAATATCGATTCTCTTATTTTCATTAAAAGAGAAAACATCATCTCAAACTCTCATTAAGTATCCTAAGACTGAGTTTGTTCACTATATTTCTTACCAGTTAATGAGTTTTATCGAGCTCGTTTAAATGAGCTTCAAACGAGAGCTGAAGTTAACATTTAAAATTTAAATGAAACAAGTTCACAGAGTCGAGCTTGAGCCTATTATGTGGAGTTCTACTCGAGTTCGAACTGAGCTCAAGCTGGCCTGTGTTCAAGTCTACTACCAGTGTCTTCTTTACAAGGCAATGTGTCTTCTTCTTCTTCCTTTCTTTTTCTTGTTTTTTCTTCTTCATATAATAGCAATGGTGCAGTGGAAAATTTTTAGCTATGGGGTGCCAATAAAAAGTGAGGAGCACCATATATTTAAATATGTAGATATTCGGGGTCATCCAATTTGTAAAAAAAAGAATTTTGTGAGACTGCATAGGTGATTGCCAATACAAACCCATATGTGGATCCACCCCCTCTATAGAGCCTCTTTTCTCCATCTCTCAGTGTTTACCATGTGAATCACCATTGGAAGTAGTGTTTACCTTCATTGTTGTGGTTGTGTGAGAGGTCAAGTTCTAAAAGTTCAATGACCACACTCATGTTTTAGTGAGAACGTAGAGTAAAAAATTTTTGTTTATGGGACACTAAATATATAGGTAACAAATTTTCAATTGACTGACCTGGGTCTCATAGGTCCGATCTATATAATTAGACTCAATTCTATCCAGATTAATCATTAAATGAACAATGTTTAGAATGGACTTCGTGGGGCATATGCTCCATGCAGCCCACACTTACCTCCCGTCCTGGACTTTTAGCTCATAAGAGGTCAGCTGATCATGAGCTACCATGGGAATCTTTGTCCTTACTTTGAGCCATTGCTTGTATATTATTCTTCCACTGTATGAATCCCATGTCTTCCATATGTGATTGCTTGTGTCTAAAACTCTTACTGAAAAGCTCACATCTTATGCTTCATCTTCTTCCCCTGAACACCTCCCCTCTCAAAAAGACACTTAGACACTTAGGTGGTTCATGTTTCTTATTCTTCTCTTATGGGAACCCTTTTCATCACATCAACTCTATTTTGTTGGAGGGGCGTAGCATAACAGATCGGCATGAATGTCACATTGATGATGCGTCCTTAATTCGATTCCTTTGATGTTGCCCCTTCTAATGCAAACAAGGGCATGCATGACATTTGAGTTAAAAGGTATACTGTAGGACCACCGATGTCCCAAATCAACCCTGGACCTAGGGGCAGAGCCATGCGCCAGCCGGGGCCATGCCCACCCCCCACCCCCTTCAATTTTTTTTAGCATGTAATTAAAAAAAGCATTTGGCCTATATAAAAATTTTGAAAAGCTATATTTCAGTCCCTGTTAAAATTTTGAAACTACAGGTCAACCCCTTCAATGACAAATTTCTAGCTCCGCCCAATTAGGGGCATGGCGAAGGGGGTGGCTTCACTTCTCGTAGACTGCCACACCTACTCCATTATTGTTGGATTTGAGGCTTGTCTCTGCCTAACGAACATTGTTAAAATCCCACTTGGACACAAACTACAAAGAAAAACCAAGCTTTATGGTTTGATTTCATCTGATGACTTGTTTTTTTTACTATGCCTATAAACGATTTCATTTTCTTTGTGAGTTTAACATATTTGGACATAAAGATCTACATGATTAATTGCAGCAGAAGAGAATCAACGTTGTCTAACCATCTATGTGTGTAAGAAATGAATGAAACAATGTACAAAAACTTCTAATTAATTGTTTTGAAATTTGTTCGTTAGATGTTAAGCAAACATGCAATTTGATGGTCATCCATGTCACATTACTTTCATACGTATATAGTTACACATCACCATTTCAGGTGGCTTTCCTTTGGTATATACCTCAATTGATGATGAATATTTTACATTCAATTTGTTTGTTCATCTTTATTTGTGCCACCAATTTGGTTTTTAAATTTCCATTTGAACAATTATTTCCTTAGAGAAGATTAGGAATCATTTGTGCTTTAATATTTTTTTGTGTAGGTTGATGTGTAGCTTGAAAGCATATATTTTCTACATGGTATGCACATGAAGCAAAAATTTTACATCTAACAATGATGGGCAACTGAATAGTTAGACTGGCAGCTTATTGCCTAAGCTTGAAATATTAGTTGAAATTGTTAAATGGCCAAACTCAACAAATAAATAGATCAGTTGATGGTGTTTAAATTTATACATTGAAAATAGAAAAATGAAATTATATATACCTTGGAAGTAGTAGGCATGATGTCAATTCATTTGTACTAAAATATTGTTATTATTTATGCTAAAGCTTTATTTTAAATCGATAAAAATTTGTGTTAGACTTTAAAGTACAAATATATAATTTTTTCATCAACATTTCTTAAAAGGAAATCAAAACCTCATTACTTCAAGTCTGATTTTTATAATCCCAAATTTGTGTTGTTTCTACTCCCACAGGCTTTCTAATCTCTTTATTTTGTGTACATAGTGGTTCAATCTCTTAAGGCATATAGGACAACTACATGCACATGTTCTTATGGGGAACGTGTGTTACATGTTCCATGGTAAATTAAATTTGGATGATGCAACAATTATACTTTCAACGATGTTGAATTGGAGTTTTTTTGTCTGTGCTTATTTTAAGCAAATATAAGGGCAACAATCCGAGACAACTTATTTATGTCACTCAAACACTAAAAAAGTTTCTTAATCATAGTGACCATTCTTGTTTTCATATTGTGCCTTTCTATTAAATACTCATTTATGAATGTTATACTCTACCTTAGTATTGGTTTCTTTATTTAATTTTGCTTTCTTTCATTTGGTGTTTGATGTAAATGTAAATGGTTTGATCGTAGTACATTTACATGTTTGTAAATAGATAATAAGGTTGTTGAAACTTTTGTAATGCTTCAACTTAACTAACTTCTCAGTTTAATAAGTTCTAACAAGAGTACAGTTATATACGACTTAATTTTATACAATGATAATAGCTTATGTTGACTCCCATTTTAGCAGATGTCTCCTGGAGACAATAGTAAATTATATTAGCATTTGTTAGTATTTGCTATACATTAATGTCACAATTTGTTAACAAATAATATATTAAAAAAATTGAATGGATACACTTTTTTGTAAAGTCTAAAAGCATGTCCTCACAAAGATAGTGTAAAAGGAATACCTTGAAGAGAGGGCATTGACTTGTAAAACAAGCTAGCAGCATGGCTCCATCTCAAGTCCATTTGGTGGAGACCAATCTATTGATTTAGTGTGTTAGGGAGAAAGTGGCAATCGTGGAGACTGGTGGTGGATGAATTCGAAATCTCTCTGGGCGCCCCCTGTACTAGGTCCAAGACGGTGGCAAAGCTACATGGGGGCTGGTATAAGAAATTACCTGCACCAGTTGCACAAAATATAACAACTCGGCTCGCTCCCACATCAATCTCAAGTATCTAGTTTGATTGATCTCAATGTGCCCCATAGCGGCTTCAATTTAACCCCAAAAAGACTTATGGACCAGAAAAATCAGTCACTCAACAACCTTTTTTTTATAAGCTTTTGAAGATCTCTCATAATCTTTTACGTAACTAAACTTTTTAAAGTAGAGAGTTACAATCCACCCTTTTAAGACATGCATCAGTGAGTGAGGGACCCTAGGCCGGAGTAATGAACTATGCTTCAAAATCAACATAACAACTCAGTCCACTCCCACACGGGGCTTGGACCCTTGGACTGTCAGATCGCTGGCCTCCTGATAGTTTTGGTTTCAACTCTAAAAGACTGGAACCATGACAACTAGTAATTTAATATTTCACTTTACAAACCCTTGAGGAGATCTGCTACCATCTTTAATATGAAAGGAAACTTCTCAAAGTGAGGCATTATACAAAGCATATTTATTTTCACATTATTGGCTTGAAATATTTGATTGGTCATATATATAGGTGCCCTTAAAGACATTGAAGTTTTTGAATTAACGCTTGTCCAATCAAAATTTTTGGCACTGCTAGTGGTCCTAAGACATTTTGTTTCTTTTCTCTTGATAACAAGAAATAAAACTTGATCTTCTATAAGGTTTCCAAGTGACTAATCATACAACTGATCTATCATAACCTAACCACAAAATGATCACTTGGTAATAAAATCAATCAACTATTATGATCCTATGCTTATTTAGAAGATTAGTTTCCATGGAATTTAGCCTCCCCTAGCAAGGTTGCACCGAATTGCTATAGAGTTTGGACTTTAGCAATAAATCTAGCAAGTGTTTGACACCCAAAACCCAGTCCAAAATCAAAGTTTTGAATATCAAATATAGTTTACCTCATCACATCAAGTTTTTATGTGTCAAAAAAATAATCAAGCTTAGGTTCCATAACTTAGCTATAAAAATTCTATAGGCCACACTTGAAAATGCGGTATTAAAATGTCATGCATTAAAATGCCAAACATTTAGTACTGGGTAGTTATTAGGTGGAACAAAAGTTCAAGGTTTCACCTACCACATCTTGTGTGATGACTTGAAACTTTCGTTTCACCTGTTTACGTGGAACTCTAATGACGACATCTCTCTCTCTCAAAAATTCCACCTATTTAAGCAAAACTTTGGAGCAACAATACTAGGATTGAGCAAAAACACTAGGGATTAATGTTCATGTTCATTTTGCCATGAAACTCTCCCGAATTTTTTAGACCTTGTTCCGTTTCTACAGTGAACTATCCCATTTTCAAACATGGCCATTGAGAGATCCTTGAGCGAATAGTGGCAAGCTTCAATTGCAACCATTAGGTATGATTTTCCTGCTTTTGTGATGGAGTGGAGGTGTCCTTATGAAAATTATCTGAAAAATTAAACATTAGTGTAAATATTTAATAACTTAACCTGCTTATGTAAAATGCACAAACTTTGGGTGCCCTTTTTGTAGTTTTTAAAGAAAAAAAATCATTATAAATACCGAGAGAACTACCAAGGTCTCAACCACCTTTCATTTCTCCTTCTTGTCACAAGAAAGGCCAACTATAGCCTAATAATAGAAGATCCAAATTTGTAGAATTCGAGCATTGATGATTATACGATCAAATAACAATGGAATTTTTTTTAGGAACAAAAGGGGAGTTTTTGCATATGCATGTTTTAGGTTGGTTTTGGATTGGCCCCAATGAGGATAGTTAGCAAACCCGTGACTCAGACTCGGATCGGCAAATGACCTGGTTACTGGGTCTGTGAGTTGATTCGTCGACTAGGTCAAGTTTTAAAATAACTAGAATTGGGTGAGTCAGGGCCAAGTCAAGCCAAGTGAGGAACGAGTCGGGCAGACTCAAGCCGACTCAAGCTGGGCCTTCCTTGTCTTGTGGCCAGACTTTCTAGTGATCCCAGCTGGCTTGGGCGATTCATGAGCAAACTCAACAAGTCAGCCAACTATGCCGATGAGAGTTGGTGCATCAGCTCGCTTCAATGGCCGTAGAAGTGTAAACCTGGTCTTGATGCCACCTAAAACACCATTTTGGAGTTTTATCTACAAGCTTCTCAAAAAACATTTGAGTATTTATCGTATGCATGCAAATTCAAACTCTCTAAAACAGAACAAGAGTGAATTTTTTTTCCATTTTGCTTTGACAAAAAGGTCAGTCGTAGATAGTTTTGACTATTTTTTCCAGAAAAGTTTCAATCATGTTACAAGCAAAAAAAGTTGCCCAACAAACAACAGTAAACAATGACGTACGGCCTTTGAAGAGCACAACATAGTTGGTCGGGCAAGCGGTCGTATACAAGGTACATTGTTAGTTTGATTATAGTAGGTATTATTCTTATTGACTGTAAAAGGTATGATCAGACGGATATACCGTACCCCACATACACTTCAATGCAACTAAAGATGCCAGTGAGTTCACCTCTTGCTCACAAGAAAACAACACCTTACAAGTAATATCGTTTCTGAGTAAGAACGGTATATATTACAGATGGACATGAAAATAATACATGAAATGGTTATTCCAATATGATATAAGTTTGAGCATCCCAATAGATAATGACAGCGATTTGGATTGAAGAAAAAAAAAGAAAGGATTCGATTATGTTGTACAGTTAAGCATCTTTCGGGTCCAGTACAAATAGGGTTGAATTCATATTGGTTAAATCCTGATCCAGACTACAGATCCACGAAAGCTATGGATCCAAATTTGATTGCTCACCGTATTATTGTGAAACCTATATCGAAATCCATATCCGCGAGATTCGGATATGGTATCAAGTTAAGTCCGATCCACTTTACGGGCTCTGCTCCGTTTCGCAAATCGCGTTGTTCGTTCTCCCAAGTACTCGAGATCCCGACCGACGGGAAGTAAAGGCAAGAACCAGACTGCAATTTAGGGTTCGTCTCTCACATTGTCTCTCTCTCAACGGTCGGTGTTCTCCTCTCGCACAACCAATATGGCGATGGCTGCTCTGAGAAGGGAAGGGAGGCGTCTCCTCCTCCCTATGGCATCCCAAGCTACGATTGGAGCTGCACGATCAGGCCTCGTTGCTGAGTAAGTTTCTCGGGCTTTTCTTTTCCGCCTTCCGTTCATCTACCTCTCGTCTTTCAGTATCATTTCGATCTCCGAACTATCCGTTCGATTATTTGTTCCTTTTCGCAGCGAAATTCACGAAAATTTCGTGATTGGGGCAGAGAAAATTTCGTTTTGATCGCAGAATGTTATTTGTATATATCTGCCTCTGCCGATCCTTTGATCATTTTTGGTTGCGATTTTCTGATTTTCGTTGTCGACTTGATATAGATTGATCTCATTGTTTGGGATGAATACGCCGGGTGTTCTTTGGGTACCAGTAAGAGTGTTATCAGCATTCGGGGATCCCCCATTTCTTTTAGGATCAAAGGACTTGTAACTTGCAGACCGAGACGGAGATGTCTCTCTTCTGGATTGGTATTTGATTATATGGTCGTACTTGATTGGTTATGTTAGTGGTGACGAATGGGGCTAAATGTGCCGATATAGGTCAGTTTTATGCCAAGAGACGCGCTGTTGGTATTTTAACCTTTATTTCCTTCAGTCTGTCCTTCAACGAGATTTTCGCTAAAGTGATTCCTGCTTCCCTGTTTGTTAAGGTGCAAAAAATTTCATGTTTTCAGATTGGAGCAGTAGACTTGTTAGAGTACTGCAATTTTACTTCAAGCCTTATTTGATAATATAGATCTATTTAATGGGTACATCTAGTAGCTGTTTTTGTTCGTGCATCATGCTCCCTTTCTTTGGGGCTTGCATCTGTGCTTCAGTTTTTCTTCACAGTTTCAAATGTTAGATAACTGATGGTATTTAGAATTTACAGGGAGATGGTCCCGTTTGGAGCACGTTCTATTTCAACCCAAGTTGGTATGGACCTCATTCTTGTTGTTCCTTATGGATGTGCTATACACTTATGATATATGAGTGTACTTCTTGTGTATATTGGGATCTGCATTGTCGACAGTATTATTCCTGCAGTTAGGAATCGGATGAAAAGTGTGAAGAATATTCAGAAGATCACGAAGGCAATGAAAATGGTTGCAGCCTCAAAACTACGGGCGATTCAAAGCAAGGCAGAAAATTCACGTGGCTTGTGGCAGCCATTTACTGCACTTCTCGGGGATGCTGCTGGTATGCTTATTTTTTTTTTTCCTTTCTTAAAAATATTAATACCCGAAGGAATTTATAAGCTTCAGCGGAAACTAAAATTTTGTTAAATATCATAAAGCCATTTCAATATGTTCTGAACTGGCCCAATATGAGCCATCTATCTTGGTACGCTTCTGGTTCTGGAGCTTCATTTTTTCCCAAATACATACATATTCACTTGACAACCGTTCTTTACAAGGAGTTGAAGTGACTCTTGTTTATTTCTTTATTGAGCCGATGTTAACTCTCTGCTTACCTTTTCTCTTTCAAGAATTTGTCAAATAGTATCAAGAAATGCAAGTTGTCAAGACTTGTTCTCCAGAAAAATACCACAAGGAAAAGAGGAGCTAGTTTCAGCTTCAGGTTTCAGGTAGGGTTTAAATTGTTTATGGGGCCTGATATGACCCCCTTAAAAGACTGGCCTGTAGGAGGCTGAATTGGCCCAACAGCTCATATCAGTTGATACAGGCCCATATCACCAATATTTTAATAAAAAACTAATTAACAATTAATTTAATTGTTTAAGTTAATTTGTATTAGCCAGTATGGCCCAAGTTTTCAAGGTCTCTAATATGAGACAGAAACTTAGATTTTTAACATTGCTTTTAATCCGTGCTTTTGATACTATAGCTGTAGACTTGGTATAATTCAAAAATCAATAATGTGTTTTACATCCTATCTCCTCAAAGCATCACAATTAGGATCTCAATGCCTGTCAAACAGTTAAATGAAATTTTGCTTCAAGAGGTCAAGGGGACCTGATAATAACTACCTAGCTAACCAACATTTTACAGTATTGGGAAGGATTTCAGCTCTACATCAAGCTCTTCTGAAAGTGCCATTTAGGTTTTCCTTCTTGGAGGAACTTTGATATAAATGTGTTAGGTCTTATTCTTTTGTGTTCTCAGTTCCTGGTTTCTACTTAAAATTATGGATATTGAGGTTGATGCAAGTCTCTGATACACAAAGATGAATGGTTGTTGAACACTAAGTCACAGTGGTACGTGGGGGAGCCCACGTACCCGTACCAGCGTACTGGCATACCCGTACCGGGGCTGGGTACGTTTGGATCGGTTCCGGGTCAGAACCAATCCAAACCACAAAAAAAAAAAACATTGTGTTGGTCTGTTTATGTTTTTATTTATGAGATTATATGTAGGAACTATGTAAGGAACATTACCTTAATGATGTGATAATATCAATTTTGTTTCTTAGAATTAAAAATATATAATTATCGCGGTACCAAGATTGGCGAAAACGCCGTGCCCCTACCCGCTTTTCCGTACCCATACCCGTACCTATGTGACATAGGTTGAACAACAGTTCTAGGGGACATGATATAAAAGTTGTGGTTGCATGTCATGGTTTAGGCTGCATATGAGTGGCATCTTACATGGACTAACGCAATGGTCATGCATTTTGCCTGCATGAGCTAATGCTGTGTGGCTCTTTGTGAACTTGGTTTTGTTGTTGTCACTTCTTCTTTGACCAATTCTCTGTTGTGGTTTTAGGTGTTGATGTAAAGAAGAGTGTTATTGTCACAATTTCTTCTGACAAAGGTCTTTGTGGTGGGATCAACTCAACATCTGTGAAGGTCAGCAAAGGACTTCACAAGGTGACTTCCGGTTAGTACTACTGCTCCCTTTGGAATTCTGTCAATTGAGTTTTTTTTTTTCTTCCTACCAAAAGGATAATATCTTCAGAGTGTTGTATGGCCCTTTATTTCCTCCCCTTGTCCTATGAATTCAAAATTTGCGGAGGCCCATTAGATGGTCACCTTTTTGATGGGCTGGGTCACTTAGCCATGAAAGGAAAAAATAAAAAATGTCGTCAAATTCTCTTTTTATCCTTCCCCTTCTTGTTCTTCTTTTACAACTGTTTCTACATTCTTTATTCTTTCTCTTCTTTTCTCCCTTTTTCTTATTATTGTTTTGTTCCTTTTCTGCTTCTTCCTAGTTCCTCCTTGTTCTCATTTTTCTTTCATTTACTGCTTTTGGTCTGCCTAGATGCTATCTAGTCCTTTTTGAAGGTGTGCCACCTAGTGCTTTTCAACCACATGATCCCATTAGATGGGGAAATGGAATCAAGTAAATAATGCAAATGGAATCAAGTAAATAATGCATACCTTAATTTATGGTTGGAGATTTGTTTGTGGGAGTGCAAACATGTGATTATTTTTTCTCAAATGCTAAAATTGGTTGATGAACTTTACATTGTGAAAGTAATCTAAGTTGCTTGAAATCCAACCTAAATAGTGAAATAGGAAAGATAAGCCCAAAACTGATCAAACAAGACTGTTGATTTCTCAGTTTTCCAATGGCATCTTTTCAGATGATGCATCTTTTCATTAGCCAGAATGTTCTGCTGCTATTGGTTTGTAGGATTTATTAAATTAAGATACATTGATATCCAAATGCATTGGAAACATGATGATGGTATGCACATCTTCTGATGTCTTCTCTTATACATAGCAACCAGAATTTGCAGCTTGGTATTATCGAGTTTCAATAGACAAAGAACTGAAAAATTTCTGGCTGCCATTAGTTGGATTCAGGCCTTGGTTTTGGACTTTTGGTTATTTATACTTTATAGTGGCATGAATCCAGGCAGTTGATTTAATTGTAGCATCATGGGGTGCGAAGAAGAATTTGACATGTATATCAGCTAATAGTTGCTGGCCACAGACCTTATGGGAACTTGTGTTTCTGGTCAATGCTCTCAGAAAAATTCAGTGAATCACATACTAACCAGGTCTGACATGATTATGTTAAATTAATTGACTGTGTGATTATCTTGGTCATATATGGGCGTCTCTTTCCCTGTATGTGTATATGTTTTCATATATCTGCTTATACAAATGCATGATTTCCTTTTCCCTGAAGTTGAAGAAAAATAGAAAACAGCCTTTAACATTCTCCATCTAATTTTATAGCTCTAAATTTTCAAAGCAGACTGATTTTAATTTTTATGAGTCAGTTACCGAAGTCATAAGCATTTTATTTTCAATTTGTTATGTATATCCCTTAGTTTTGGCTTTTGTCAATGTTTTTTTTTGTTCTTGTAAGTTCTATTTCCACATTTCATTGAGCATCGGCTTCTCCTTTTTCAGTGGTCCTGCATTCTCATGCAGGCCAACTTCTGTTAATGTGCTTTAGGACAAATGCTGAAAAGTTGAAAATTAGTATCTCATATATGTATACAAGTAAAGCTGCTTATATTGGTTTTATGCAATCAGGTCCTGATAAGGAGGTAAAGTATGTGATTCTGGGAGAGAAGGCGAAAGTGCAACTTGTACGTGATTCCAGGAAGGACATCGAGATATCCATAACAGAATTGCAGAAGAATCCATTAAATTTCACCCAGGTTAGTTAACTGAAATTCCTCATTTGTCAACCCATGATTCTTTTTTCTATATTTTCCTAGAGTAGGGTTGATCATTTGGCGGGGCCAGTCCTGCCTGAGTACAAAGCTGATAACAAAAAAGTTGCGCTTGGGTTCTATCTGGCCCAATAACCATGATTGAGTTAGTTATTTTGAATTGGGTTAAACCTGATCCAACATGTACATTCTCTGCTGTTTTCACTCTATTTAGCCTAATAGCTAACAGATTAACTAAAACACATGCATGTGCTTTTGGAGGAAAAGAATTGGAAAAAAAAATGATACTATGGTTTTTTAGTTACTAAATATCATAAGAACTGTAAATATGAAACAAAGATCAGTAAGCGCTTTCATGACATCTTTCGGGCCCTCAATGGTTCTTTGACCTACTGCGATGGAATGGATGCTGTTTCGTCGCCGCCGAGCCTTATCTGAATCGTGGAAAAATCTGGTATTCGCGTCACCCTGTTTCAACCACTTCATCCTAGATCTTTGCCTCCAGAAGTCCTCTTTCATGCGAAGGAGACGGAGCAGATTGGAGGTTTCTTGTTTCTCTTGAATAGTTGCGTGCGACTGACCACTTTCAATTTCCTCTTGAAACGGAGCTAGACGACCTCTAGAAAGTTGGATCTGATTGGATAGGCTCTCACCTGAATCCTTAGCCCACCTCCTGAGGCCTGCTTGGAGTTTACCTAACACTTGTATCAGCGGGAACCCTTGATCTCACGTCTCCCACTCCCTCTGGATGATCTCTCTGCATTGAGGCTTATCAAGCCAATAATTAAAAAACCGAAAAGTCTGTTTGCCCACTGTATTTGACCTGGTTTCTTACAATCTTCAAGAACCGGGTTATGGTCGGAGGAGGATCAAGGAAGCAACGAGATGGTAGACTGTTGCCAAAATTCGTCGAGCCAAGCACAATTGAAAAAGGCTCAATCTAGGCGACACATGACGTTGGTAGTTCCCTCCCTGTGGTTCGTCCAAGAGAACTTATAGACTTTGTCTACTTGTTCAACCAGATCACAGGAATGAATGAAATTGGAGAAGGCAGCACATGCGGCTGGAGTTGGAGGGTGGCCTGGTTTCTCCATACCAGATAAGCCAGAACTAAAATTTCCTACACAAAAGACAGGGCCCATGGTTGTGCCCAACACCGAATTGAGCTCAAGAAATTGATGCCTTCTCCATCAGAAATCTGGCTGAAGATAGGCCCCAGATACAGTAAAATTATCAAGACAATCAATAGTTCAAAAATGGCATTCAGTCCAACCAAAATTTGGAGAAAAGGACATCAGTTGTACCTCTATGTCATCCCACAGTGGTAAGATACGAGCCCAAACACCAGCTGCATCCAAGTTGGATATTATCTGGTAGGCAGGGAACTTCAACCTGGCTTTGCCCAGGCTTTCAGACAAATACTTTGGGGTCCAGAATAAACGAAATGGAAGGTTTCTCCCTAGCAAGCAGGATCGCAAGGTCCCGTTGTAATGTGCTACCTTTGTCTGATTATCCTTCTCGAAAGGATTAGGTTCATCTCCTAAATCTATCCCTTATCCCCTGGTTTCATTTCCTCATCCGACTTCGATGGGTCCGAAGTTTTTGTTGCTATTATGTCATCTAAATTTTGCCTTGCCGTTTTACCCTTTGAATTGCCATGGCCTCCTTTTTTAACATATTGGATATCTGCAGGTGCCCTTCGATCATTCGGATGGGCTGCTCTGCGCTTGAACTGGCTGACCTCCTTGCACTTGAGGCCTCTTTTTGGATTTGACTTAGCCTCTTTCAATGTTGTAAAAAGTGTATCGTAAGTCGTATCGGTCCGGCCAATAGATACACTGTATCGTAAAGTATCATAATGTATCGTAAATTTATTTTTTTGATTAAAAAAAGAAAAAAAAATAAAAAATAGAGAAAAATCAGATAAATCAAGAAAATAAAAAATATGTTTTTTAATGAAAAAACATGTTATGCATAATGACAGATTTATTATATTATAGGTATGGAGTTACTTCACAAACATTAATTAGTAGTCATAAAATATATTGTAACACAACATGATCTAAGACATCAAGAAACATAATTTATAAGATGATCTGCATAATAACTCATAAGTCATAATATCCATAACACATCAAAAACCAAGTATTACCTACACTATACATCACATCACAAGACAAAATTGTTCAATGTTAATGCACATAACAAATGAAAACAACTTCATCCATAATCTTTATCATCTCATTCTCATTTTCATCTTTCGTAGAAGATATAAACCCCCTGTATCTAAACAAGAATCAATCATCTTTTATAAATCTGCCTCAAATCGACGATGCCATAGTGAAACTGATTATTCCTTTTGAAAATTGCCAGAATCTCCCCCTCCAACTATTAGATATGTTCAGAAATGAAGAGGGAGGCAAGTTTTAAAAATTAGTTTGAAAAAAAGGTGGTTTTAACTTTTAACCCCATAATTTTCAAAATAGACATGTATCGTGTGATACGGGGTGTATTGCTCTGTATCGTACGATATAGGTTGTGTATTGCACGATATATGCGATACACATACGCAAAAGACCCTCTCCCTTCAGAGCTCGACTGGGAGATCCGGTAAGCAAATCTAGAGACAGACCTTATTTGATGCTTACACCTTCATCGGTTGGCCAAGGTACCATCGATTCGCAATCAGCGTGCGATTCCCCGCCCTCCAGGCCTCCGTGAGAGAACAACACTGATGTCTTCTTCTGAGTTTGTGTGAATGACGAAGTTACTTTTCTGACCACTGTAAACATGGTTGGGAACTTATCTCCATTGTTCCTTGCAATGGCACTTACCGCCGCATAGTCTTACCTTCTTGTCATCTCCTTATAAGATTCCTTCGGAATGAATAACTGCTTCATTCAGTTCTTTTCTTTAAGCAGCAGCGGGGGGATACATCCCTCCATACCAACCTCGGTGCCATTCCGTTCCACAATAGAACTCCAAGACCTGGCTTTCACCTCTGTAGTTTTCCATGCGTCCTACCCTATGTCACACGGACACGGCAAAATGAGCCACGTACCGTTATCGACACTCCGACACTTGGACACGACAAGATACGTTTTGGATCGGGTCTGGGTCAGACCCGATCTGAACTACTTTACTAACCCGACATTCTTTGTTTTGTTTGAGACTTTCTTTCTTATGACTTATGAGATTGGTGATGAACAATGTTTTGTTTGAGAATATGAGACTTTCTTTCTTATGACTTGTGAGATTGTAAGAGTGCATTATTAATTTATGTTTTTTTTTAATTTTATTATCCTTTTTAATTTTTTAGAATATAAAGTCAATTCCAATGTCCTTCAATAAGCTTTTTAACCATACAATCTCCATGGTGGTGGTGGCCATGGCACGATACTCTGCTTCAGTTGATGATAGAGAGACCTTATTTTGTTTTTTGCACCTCCACGAAATAAGAGAGCCACCTAGAAAAACACAAAAACCGGTGGTGGAATGCCTGTTATTAGGATATCCACCCAACTGCTTCATTCAGTTCTCTTCTTTAAGCAGCAGCGGGGGGATACATCCCTCCATACCAACCTCGGTGCCATTCCGTTCCACAATAGAACTCCAAGACCTGGCTTTCACCTCTGTAGTTTTCCATGCGTCCTACCCTATGTCACACGGACACGGCAAAATGAGCCACGTACCGTTATCGACACTCCGACACTTGGATACCGACACTTGGACACGGCAAGATACGTTTTGGATCGGGTCTGGGTCAGACCCGATCTGAACTACTTTACTAACCCGACATTCTTTGTTTTGTTTGAGACTTTCTTTCTTATGACTTATGAGATTGGTGATGAACAATGTTTTGTTTGAGAATCTGAGACTTTCTTTCTTATGACTTGTGAGATTGTAAGAGTGCATTATTAATTTATGTTTTTTTTTAATTTTATTATCCTTTTTAATTTTTTAGAATATAAAGTCAATTCCAATGTCCTTCAATAAGCTTTTTAACCATACAATCTCCATGGTGGTGGTGGCCATGGCACGATACTCTGCTTCAGTTGATGATAGAGAGACCTTATTTTGTTTTTTGCACCTCCACGAAATAAGAGAGCCACCTAGAAAAACACAAAAACCGGTGGTGGAATGCCTGTTATTAGGATATCCACCCCAATAAGCATCAGTATAGGCAATCATATTCAAGTTTGATGAGGAGGATAGAAAAAGTCCTTTAGTGATTGTGTGTTTGACATATCGAACAATCCTCAATGCGGCTCCCATGTGTACAGAAGTGGGTCTTTGTTGAAACTGACTTATGACATGTACCGCATGTGATATGTCAGGCCTTGTGATGGATAAATATGTGAGAGCTCCAACCAATTGACGAAATGGAGTGGGATTTTCTAGAATTTCTCCATCATCAATCTTCATCTTTACTCCTAAGGCTTCAGGAGTGTCCACCACCTTGTCATCAGTGATTCCTGATCTGTTTATAATGTCATTGGCAAACTTCATTTGTGAAAGTAAGTATCCTTTTCTACTATAAGCTACTTCAATACCAAGAAAATAGGCTAGTTTACCCAAATCAGTCATTTCAAATTCATTCTTTAGAAAATCCTTTACCTGCATAATTCCGTTGGCATCATTACCTGTAATAATCATATCATCTACATATAAAAGTAACACAATTATACCTACAGCAGTATTTTTAACAAACATAGCAGTGTCAGAATAGCAGGATTTAAAACCTTGTTTAAACATAACATTGCTAAACATGTCAAACCAAGCATTTGGAGCTTGTTTCAAGCCATATAATGCCTTTCTAAGATAAAGAACTTTTCCTTGAGGTAAATCAAGCCCAGGGGGTGAATCCATGTATACCTCCTCATTTAAGTATCCATTCAAAAATGCATTTTTCACATCCAATTGATATATCGACCATTGTTTAATGGAAGCAATGGCAATAAGAGCTCTAACAGAGGTCATACGAGCAACAGGGGCAAAAGTTTCTTCGTAATCAATCCCATATTTTTGAGCATATCCTTTGACAACAAGTCTAGCTTTATACCTTTCAAGTGATCCATCACTTCTAGTCTTGACTTTGTATACCCACCTACATCCTATTGTCCTTTTCCCTATAGGAAGAGACACAATGTCCCAAGTTTTATTGTCTTCAAGGGCTCTAAGTTCACTGTTCATTGCTTCAATCCAATGTGGGTTAGTTTTGGCTTCAAGATAGGATGAAGGTTCAACATGAAAGTGAATAGCTAATAAGCAAGCTCTTTGTTTTGGGGAAAAAGACTCGTAGGAGACAAATTTTTGAGGTGGATGAAAAACTCTTTGAGATCTCCTAAGAGTAGGTTGAGACTCTTGGATGTTTTGTTGAGGCCTTCTCTTATAAACTATAACTTCTCTTGGTGGAGATATAAAATGAGTACTCTCAACCTCATTTAGAGCATCATCATGTGAAGAAGGCAAAACATCATCATCATCATCATTTATCCATAAAAAAGAATAGTCATCTTCATGCTTGGTTTTATTTTCATTAAAGCCATTTTCTTCTTCTAAAAATATCACATTTCTTGAAACATACACTTTATCTTTTTCAATATCATAGCATCTATATCCTTTTTGAGTTTCGGAATAGCCAATAAAGACACATTGAATAGCCCTAGATGAAAGTTTGTCATTTTTGTCATTTAAAATGAAACATTTGCAACCAAAGACTTTGAATCTTTTATAAATTGGCTCCAAATTAAAAAGTTTTTGAAAAGGTGAAATATTTTCTAAAACTTCAGAGGGCATTCTATTAATCAAGTAAATGGATGTTAGAATCGCTTCAGCCCAAAAATTTTTTGGAACATTTTTTGATATAAGAAGAGCTTTTGTTGTTTCAAGAATATGTCTATGTTTTCTTTCGGCAACTCCATTTTGTTGGGGGGTTTTTGGACAAGACTTTTGGTGTATAACTCCCTTTTCCTTTAGGAATTCTTCAAATTCATTGGAAATGAATTCTCCCCCGGAATCACTTCTAAAAATTTTAAGATTTGCATCAAATTGAGTTTTGTTCATGTTGTGAAAGTTTTTAAAATTCATAGACTTCCGATTTACGTTTAAGAAAGTAAACCCAAGCATATCGAGAGTAATCATCCACAAAAATGACATAATAAAGCAAACCACCTTTAGACATAATAGGAGCGGGACCCCATACATCCGAATGCACTAATTCAAAAGGTGCCTTTGCAACAAAATTTCTATTTCCAAAAGGTAAAGCCTTAATTTTGGCTTTAATACAATCATCACAAGAGATCATTTCTTTACATTTCTCTTTCCAAAAAGGGATACAAGACATTTTTCCTAAACTTGAATGCCCAAGTCTTTGATGCCAAACTTGAATGTCACTCTTCTTGACTACATTGCAAGTAGGGTTGGAAAGATCCAAAAAATCAACATAGTAGAGATCATTTTTCCTAGAACCTTCCCCAATCGTCTTCTTGGAAAGATGGTCCTGTATCAAAAATTTATTTTGTGAGAAGATAATATCACATCCATGATTTGTTATTTGAGAAACCGACAAGAGATTTAAGTTAAGTTTGGGAATAAATCTAACTTTTGGTATTTTAAAAACTTTTGAATTAAAATTTTGATCAATATTCCCAACACATTTGATTTTAAGAGGAGTTCCATCGGCGGTTTTAACAAATGGGCAAGTTTCTTTCTTAGTGCATTCGGTAAGTAAAGAACTACAAGGGGTCATATGAAATGAAGCTCCGGAATCAAGAATCCAAGAGTACTTACTTGATGATGTAGATGCCACCGTTGCTCCGGAGATTGGAGAAGTCCCTCCTCATTTGAAAAGCGGTTGAAGAGCATCAATAAGCTTTGGTTGGAGGGCAATTACAAGTTTGTCTAGGTCAAATCGATTGCTTTCTTCATACATTGTCCCAGCCACACTTGTCTTTTTATCAAATCTCCTCAATTTAGGACATCTATGTTTAGTATGTCCTTCTTCTTGACAATAAAAACATATGATTTTCTTGTTGCCATGATTGTTATGCTCATAGTTTCGATTAAAGTGAGGAGGCCTATAAGTTCTCATATGAGCACCGGGTCTTGAGGTAGCAAGAACATTCTCACTTTTATCTTTGGAAAAATTGAGACTATTCTCCTCCATTTGAAGTTCCGCTATGGCTTCATTCATAGATGGCACTTTATGCCTATGGAGTAAGGAAGTTTTGACTCCATCATATTCCGATCTAGGACCAAGAATGAATTTATAAAATTTCTCTCTTTGGATTTGTTTTTCTCTAACTCCAATGTCTCTTGGATCATACCATTCGGGTTCAAATAGAGCAAGTTCGTCCCATAATTGCTCCATTTCTCCAACGTATTCTTTAATAGACTTATCCCCTTGTTGGAGACTTGCAATCTTCATTTGAAGATTGCACATGTAGGCTACATCCTTCATAGTGTGGGTTTTCTTGAGGAATTCCCAAGCTTCATGAGCAAAATTATGTTTTGCTATTTGGCCCATGGTTGTAGTATCAACACAAGCAATAATCCAAGTGATAATCTTGTGGTGTCCTATCTTCCACTCTTTCCATTTTTTCTCATATTCATTCATAACCTTGTCTTTTTCAACTCCATCTAGTTCTTGGGCTTTACCATCTATGGTCTTGGTGAGGACTAATTGAGGTTCACCTTTAGACCCATCAACAAGTCCCCATAGGCCTTTACTTCTAATAAAATGTTCCATAGTTTTTGCCCAAGAAACATAATTTGATGAAATTAATTTAGGAAGAGGAGTAGAAGAAGTTCTTTCATCCATAATGTGTACCTTGTAAAGGAGACGTTGAGGTAGTGTTAGGATGAAAAACAGCCACACAAAATGAAGCTTTTGACGCGTCAAAGACTGCCACAATCTTCACCACCAATGGAGCTTTATCCCGTCATAAATATCACCAAAAGAGGCCAGTAAAATAACAACACCTTCTTGTGTCAACTCAAAGCAGCAATATATCGAACACTTGGAGTGCTTCACGGCTCCAACGGAAGAGAAATACCAGGGATCTTCAAGCTTGAAAGACAGCAAGACAAAGAGCCAAAACCTGACTCTGATACCATGTAAATCAGTCCCAATCTTGAGAATGCAAACACTTCAAGAGATACACTCTTGAAGATTCCAACACCTTCAATAGGTAAATACACAACCAAACCTCAAACTTGAGGAGAAGATAAATATATTAATCTCAAGAGAAGAGAACACAAGAGAGGCCTAAAAGCCTTAACAAAACAAGGGACAACAGTCCCTTATTTATAGTACAATGTAAGGGAGAGAAGAAGGAGGAGTTGGCTGTTGGGCCAGCTCCAACGGCTAGAAATCTAGCCGTTGGAAGCTGGCCCAACAGCTAGTTCCCCTTTACAAAATAAGAAAAAGTAAAAATAGAAAAAGAAAAGAAATAAAAAAGGTACATAAAAAAAGAAAAAGAAACAAATAAAATAAAATACATAAACACCTATGCATACATAGATATTCATATGTACAAATCATACATGAAACTAGATGTATGACAGTATATATGAAATATACATATGTATACTTACATAATGTCTAATCTTTAAATTCTAACACTTGTATCCTAAAATTTTGAAAATTACCGTGTCCGCGTACCCGTACCCGTGTGACATAGGTCCTACCTTGGTGTAGAGAAGGGAAGTCCCTTTTCCTCCTGGGCATGTCATCATCGCCCTGTTGAACTTCCATGGGTTGATGAGATTCCCAGAATGCCTCACAATACTATCTGGTGCTTCTCTCAGCTTCTTCCATCGTCCCCCCCCCCTCGCCAACCTCGCCAACAAACCTTTCTCCAGCGCTTTGTGGGAGACTCTCTTGCTTCACCCCTATTCCTTGGCATTAGGCTTTTCATAGGTGATGACCAAGCCTGTGGTATAACGCTTGTTAATGTCGAAGGGGGGTTCTCTTGTCTCGCCTCAAGAGAGCTACTTTGGCCTATATCAAAAGATGAAATCAGAAGTGCCGTGGTGGAATCCAACGCGGATTCTGCCCAGTCCCCGGACAGGTTTAACAACAAATTTTATCAGGCAAACTGGGAATTCGTAGGCCAAGATGTTAGCAGGGCCATTCGCGATTTCTTTGAGAAAGGAAGGCTTGTGAGGAAAGCTGACAAGACCCATCTGGTCCTCATTCCTAAGTATCTAGGGGATCGACAACTCCAAAACCTCAGTCTGATTTCTCTTTGCAACTGCCTGACGAAGTTTATCAACATGGAGATTGTAAATGGCATGAGGCCCATTTTGTGCTGAATTATATGCAGGAATCAAAATGTCTTTCTTCTTGGAAGAGGCATTCAAGATAGCTTTCTGCTTGGGCGCGAGGTGATTCATTCCATGTTCTCTAGGAAGGCCAAAGCCCTATGTTGATCTTAGGAAATCATACAACAAAGTTAGTTGGGAGTTGGGACTTCCTAGAAAATGCTCTTTTGTGTTTAGGGTTCAGGTTGCTGTGGACGATGCATGTGATGGCCTGTCTTCGCATGACCTCCATGGATATTCTTTTGAATGGACGAGAGGGACCTTGGTTTGAGGTGAGAAGAGGGCTCCGTCAGGGTGACCCTCTTTCACCCTATTTATTTTTACTTGTGGATGAAATGTTTAGCAGGGTGCTGGATAAAAGCAACTTGGCAAGGACTATTCGAGTTCCAAATAGCGGTAAATATAGAACTCGTCCATCCTCGATGCAGATGATATTCTGCTTTTCACTGATTATCATAAAGGCTCCATACGAAATTTGAAGTCTTTACTCTGTGAGTTGGAGGAAAAGTCAGGTCTTGCGGTTAATACTAATAAGGGTCAAGGTATTGGGATGAATCTCAGTCACTCGGAAGCCATGGCGGTGGCTACGCTCATGGGCTGGCAACTCGGCACTCTCCCTTTTAAATATCTTGGGCTACCTTTTGCAACTCAGCAAGCTGGCTGTTGCTCAGTGTCGGCCTTTAATGATCAGAATGGAGGGTAAACTTGGTGCTTGGAAGCAAAGACTGCTTTCTTATGTAGGCCGTGTGTGCTTGGTCAAGCATGTGCTCTCCTTGCTGTCTTCTTATTGGTGTATGGCCCTTGAACTTCCAAGCCAGATCATTAAGAACATTGAAAACAATGTGCAAATTTCCTCTTTGGAGACTCCTTTGAGGCCTCGCCCCTTCATCTGATGAGTTGGAAAAGTTTATGCCTTCCGAAGCTGGAAGGGGGAATCGGTATGCGTAGACAAGGAGTCCCTATCTAGCCCTCTCACCTCAAACTCCCTTTGGAGTGACTATGCTAAGCGCAAATATCTGCATAACCAATGTCTATGGGATGATTCCAGTTATTGCAATGCTTCAACGTGTTGGAGATCTATTCATGGCGCCTGGAAGAGTGTCTGCAACAGGATTGTGTTGGAAGTCAATGATGGTGCTTCGGCCAAGTTCTGTGCAGACCCTTGGCTTGGCAAATCCATAGACAAAAGGATTCCGGTCGACTGCTAGCTTCTTCCGTGTCCCAACAATAGAGACACAGTCAGGGAGATTCTGCAGGATAAAGAGAATGAAGTTAGGATGATCCTTGCTAACTGCTCCCCTTCTGTCACCCTGCCAAGTCTCTCCCACGATGAGGTCAACAAAGCAGATCATTTGAAAGTGGATGATCAGGTTCAACTATCATAACCAGAAAATGCATTGCAGAAGAAATTCGACAGTAGGGAGAGGTGCAACCTTGGACACTTCACATGTGGTCCTCTCATGCTGTGCCTAGAACCTCTTGGACGTTATTTATAGCTTGTGCAAACATGCTATTAACTGAAGATAGGCTGCAACGGTTGGGTATTAGTTTGGTTTCTCGCTGCTCATTTTGCAAATGCCAGTCGGAGGATGCGAGGCATCTTTTCTTTAGTAGACCCTCAGCTAGAAAGGTCTGGAGGGTGATAATTAAGAAACTTGGAGTGAGAAAGGCCCCAATAGGAGATCTGTGGTCAGAATTCAAGAGCTGGGTCAAGTGGAACAAAGGTAAGAAGCTCCCTAACAAATGTAGGCTTATTGCCTTCCACATCATAATTTGGTGTATATGGATTCGCCGGAATGAAATACCGCATAGCTCGCTGAAGTCCAGTTTAGCCATAGCGAAATGGGCTTGGAAGCGTGCAGTGAGCAGTTTCTCTCTATGGAGATGGATGAGCGATCTCGGAAGATGATCAAGATCTGGAGTAGAACGGGCATTTGTACGGAGGTCTGGTGTCAGGACCATCCGCCTTCCCTTTCCATTCAGATTGTGTCCTGGCATGGTACATGTAAACAGGGGATTGCTGTTCTGTCAAAAGATGAGGATGGTGCATTCCCATTTGCATGTGTAGCATAGAAGGTCTCTAGCCCACATACAGTGGAAACCTGCGCGTTAAACAGATGTCTTCAAAGATTAAGCTCTTTTAAAGGTAGTTTTGTAGTTCAAGACAACAATAGCAAGTGGAAACAGTGGTTTACCTGGTCAAGGGTCTCCAGGACTGCAAATCCTTGATCCTTCCCTGAAGTTTTGGGCAAGCTAAACAGGATACATGTTGCTGATTCACTACATACCAATGAAGCATGCACACTATTTTTATGACTAGTGAAGGAGAGGACTTCCAAGAATGGCTTCAACAGCCAGCCTTGTCTCAGCAGCTGTGCTCTAATGTATACATCCCCGTGGTGGGATTTTGTTTTTTGATTGTGAATATCATATTTTGGCAATAAAATTGAGGGCACTTTCCTCTGCAGGAGTTTTTTGGTAAACAAAGATAAAATATGTATTTTTTTATAAAATTGAGGTACGTAAAAATCTCAATATCAAACAATTCAAACCTGAGCCTAGCTATTTATAATTGGGCAGGGTTGGCCCAACTCTTTTCAGATATTATTTCAGCTTGGTACCCTGGCCTGAAATGGGTCAGGTACCTGCCTGCCGCGCACCCTTGTTCTGCATTCTAATTACACTATGTTTTCTGCATGTTATCAAACAAGAAGCTCAAAGTTCATTCTTGATTTTATTGGAAATAAATTCATTGTTGAGCAGTATCACATATCCTCCATTGCATAGAACAATAATTTTCAGTAGAAAAGTTTAATGTATTTGAGCGTAGTTATCAAAAAGCGACTAAGTCAGTCTGGCTAATTGCCTAGTCTGGCAAGGTGGTAGTTAGTTGACCAGTCCCTACCCTCTAAGCTGGCAGGCCCTGTTAGGGACTAGTCAGCCAACCTGGCCGACTAGTTTTTCTTTTGGTGCTTCAAATGTCAGTATTGGTATTTTCATCTTCCTTCTTTTTTGTGGTAGATAATATTATATTCTTAGAAATTTATTTTTCCAATGTGAACGTCTTCCTATATGTTTGCAAACTTATATATAAATTATAAACCTTTTAACCATTGTCACAAAAAACGTGTACGGGTATTATACGGCGAGGAATTTCTCGGGTATAGTATGACAAAGTTATATATCTCAGGAATAAAACGGAAAAATCTCGGCAAATTTTTTAAAAATTTAAAACATTTAATAAATCCTGAAAATTATAAAGAAATCATAAAAAGTACGAAAATACACGTATAATACACGTCTTTTCACGTTTTTATTTTCTGGCATTTTTTTAAAAAAGATGCGTTTTTCATGGTTTATACGGCTGACTGTGTTTTGGCGTATTATACGTGTTCTCTTCCAATAGGATGCTTTTTCTATGACAGTGCTTTTAACTTTGACTTTCTCTGCTATATTATGTTTTTTGCTCTCTCTCTCTCTCTCTCTCTCTCTCTCTCTCTCTCTCCCTTGCTCTCTGTCTCTCGCTGTTTATATGTGTGTGTGTGTGTGTGTAAGGCTATAAGCATCATATATGTCTACTGTTTAGCTGTGTAGTATATATACATCCGTATGTGTGTTCTTATATGTATATATAACAAATATGCAGAAGACATATGTATGATTTATGTAGAATATATATATACACACACACACACACACACACACACCCCTTATTTATTTATTTATGTGTATTTTGAAATTTTGTGCTATAAAGATATGTTACCTGTGATTGATACTGACATTTTATGTCTTTCATTATTTTGAGAACTTTAAATATTGTGTACCTCTTCATTGGTTTTATTTTATGCAAACAACTTGAACCAACTATCCAAGAGTAGTCTTTTTACAATTTTGACTGACTTGTGGCTAATGTCTAATTTTGACAATTTAGATTTGTGCTGTATTTCAGCTTCCATAATGATCGAACTTGCCTTGGTGACTGAGTAACTTGGCGGTACAAATTCATTGGGTGCTTGATTATACAAAAATGGGTGTGAAAATTATTGTATGCATTGTGTATGTTAGATTACTGTCACCCATTATCTATTTTTTAGAGTTATTGATGCTTCTGATGCTAGCCACTTTGCATTTGTTCCTTTTAGGTGGCTGTTCTTGCAGATGATATCCTGAAGAATGTCGAATATGATGCTTTGAGGATTGTCTTTAACAAATTTCATTCTGTTGTCTCTTTCATTCCCACAGTGACAACTGTATTATCTCCTGAGGTGAGTTTTATGTACTATCTATATTGGTAACTATATTTTGCTTGATTGGTTGATCTCACTTGGCTCTTGATGTGCTCAGACTGTTGAAAGAGAGTCTGAAGGAGGAATGCTTGGTAATCTGGACTCGTATGAAATAGAAGGGGGTGAAACCAAAGCAGAAGTTCTTCAGAATCTAACTGAATTTCAGTTTGCTTGTGTAAGCTTCATATCTTTATCGTTTATGGTGTCTAATTTTCTTGTTCATTTTGCTGTTAGGCACTAAATTATAGCTATCTGTTTAGTGGATTAACCCTAACATGTCATTTTATGTAATGTATTATTTGCTCTATGGTTTCCTAACTTTCAATTAGAAATAGCGGAGTCAAATGCCTATACCAGAAGATGGAATAAGGCAATCATGTGCTTCATATCTAAATATCAGTGGCTCTGAGCCAGAAATCTAAGCTGGGCAGGCACAACATGTAATTAAGCTTTAAAAGAAAAATCAGTTAAATAAATACTGTAAATTGTTTAGAGAAAGTGAAAAAAGTACAAAAGGAAGATGTTACCATTTAGGGCCCGTTTGATGCATAGGAGGAATTTAACGTGGTAAATTTACCATGGTAAATTTTTCTGGAAAAATTTACAGGATGAAAATTTACCCTCTTCCAATCTGAGGGCCTGTTTGATGCACATGAAGAATTTAACGTGCTAAATTTAACCCTGTTTGATGCACAAGAAGAATTTAACCTGATAAATTTAACCCTGTTTGATGCACATGGTAGAAAAATTAGGAGACTTTTTTCAGAACTGTTAGTAGTTGTTTTTTTTTATTCTCCCCAATTTGACGTGGGAAGAAATAAGAAGATGATCTTTCAAAACAACAAAATGTTGATGTCTACACCTACGCATTAAGCATGCAGTACCAACAACAGTTTTTATGTAAAAAAAAAAAACACAGTTAAAAGAATAATGACTTTACTATGTGTTTGCAATTTACAAGGAACGCATTTGAGCATGATATCTATGTTGATTTGCTGGATACAATGAAAGGTTGCAGCTTTCTACTTCAGCTATTAACTTCATATTATCTAGCTTTCATACCAACCAAACTGGACTAGGCTGACATACTTGGATCCCTGCAATCTCTACATCGGTTTCCCTTATGTTTTTTTAATCCTAAACTTAATCACACAGATGTAATTATCATGTTAAAAATTCACCTAGAAAGTAGAAACATATTCCAAGATCAAATCCTTTGAGTTCAGTTTTTCAGATGCTTAGATAAGTTCTGATTACGTTGTAAAATCTTGAGAATTTCTGCCCTGATCGGTACAGATTCTACTCACACGTTCACATAAACTGATGTAAGGGACAAATGTTGTATATCACATCCGTGCAGTATAAAAGTCAGAAACTTGAAGTGACGATTAACATACTGATTTCTGAGTTGTCATTACAAAATTTTTGTACAATTAGATACATTATCAGCAAACGCAACATTCACCTAAAATTCTAACACAACGAATACCAGATCACAAAGAACCATCCACGAGGGAGTCGCTCCCATTCATCATCATCTCTGACCGGACAGTCAGGTGACCATTATGAAGAAAAAATGAACAGACACTCACGGGAAGGCGACGACCTTCGTACCGTCAAAGTGGAAAGGGCAGACAGCGAACTCGAAGAGCTCGAATCTCTCCGCCGCGTCCTTCGCTTTGTTGTAGGCCGTCTCGGCAGTGTCAATGGGAAGAATCCGACGCCACGGAGAAGAGTAAAGCCCTGATTTCTGAGTGGAGATGGAAATGAAATCGGTGTCGGGAATGCGCTCCTTCACCTCCCGCAGGAGGTAATCGAAGTTCGACCGCACCACCTGCTTCACCCTTCATTCCTTCGTGCTCCTGCTGCAGAAACCCCTCGGCACTCTCGGCCACATGTAGGGCTTAAGCAAGAGAGAAAGGGAGACAACGAGAGCAAGAGAGAAAGACAAAGACACATTTTTTGGGTGTTTCTGAAAGGGACACAGTGAGAGCAAGAGAGAAACCCTTACATGTGGCGATGGCGAACAGTGGCCCAGTGGAGGAGCGGCGACTGTGGCGGTGGCGGACTGGTTGTGCGCCAACAATGACGATGGGATGCTGCCAATGAACACACGCTGCTGGAGATGTTCTCGACTGCGAGAGGAGAAAATTGGCGTGAGGGAAAAATCGAGAGCAGTCGATCGGGTGAAATTTCACCCGCTCAAAAGTCCGACCTGTGAGGTCGGACTTTTGAGCGGGTGAAATTTTATCCGATCAAATAACATTTAAACGGGTGAAATTTCACACCGTTTGATACGGCTTGAGACGGGTGGGTAAAATTTCACCCGCCCGTACATATTTCAACCGATGCACAGGAAAATTCCTGTGCATCAAACGTGCCCTTAGGGTGGACATGGAGCGACAAAAGTCAGGTAAATAAATAATGTGGATGAAAAATTTGTCTTTTTTCTTTGATCGTTGTCCAATGAGATCAGGCAGAGCAAAATAATGGTTGACATGTAGCACAAGGTACATAGTTGAGGCCAAAGATACATAATTTAGCCCAATTTAAGGTGGAAAGTGCCTGCAAGACATGAAATAATTCTTCCTGTGGGTTTTCCAAGACTTTGAATAGTCTAAAATCCAAATTTATACAATGGCTTGCCTAGGCCCCAAGCCTTGGTTGGTCACTTATGGTAACTGTTCCTAGGCAACCTGCCATGCGAGTGGCCGAGGCAATCACCCCCTTGGTGCCCATCAGTCTGGGTTTTTTCTTTTCTTCGACAGTCAACCTTTTTTTCTTTTTGCCCTTCATGTGCTGCTTGAGACTTTGTTTCTTCTACTGTCTGAAGCAGTTATTCTTCTTCTGTTTTTCGTGCAAATTTTCTTTTTTTCTTTCTTTTTGACTGCTGCATTTCATTTCATCCAGATCATTAGGGTGTGTGTGTGTGTGTGTATACAAATTACATGGTGTAAATAGAGTTTCTTGTGCATCATGTTCCCTACCCTAAAATCATTCAATCCAATGATTGAATGGACAAATAACACCTTAGTTTATTTGACAACTAAGAACCTTTGGAGCACATCATTTGGCTATATAAAAACAAAGATCAAGAACATAAAAAATTCAATGGCTCATGCTACATCATAATTTGATTAGTCAAAAACTCATGATGTGTTTCCCAAAAAAATAAAAATAAAATGTGATTAATATGAAAAGTACATTGAATTTATCTATGCTATGAAATCAAGTGAAATTGCTATCTTTTAGCCTAGGGCACACCAGAATTTAGACAACACTGACTTTCTGTCTCTCCAAATGTTCAAAACATAGTAGTGCACAAATATTAACACTATATATATATATATATATAGGTATGATTGATTGAGAGAGAGAGAGGTATTGGAATTAGCTAGCTACCTTTGTGGCTGTATGTTTTTTTTGTGTCGCTAAAAACTATTGCAAAAGATGTATTAGCGATGGCTAATTGCTTGGCCACCGTCCTTAGCAACGAAATGTGTCTTTTATGATGGTTTTAGCGACACAAAATTAAGGAAATAACTATCCTACTGTAGAAGTAGCCAGCCTGATTTCAAGTTTCCCATATATATATATATATATATATATATGTATATATATATTAACAGTTGTGCATGATAACGGTTTTGCATGATCAGATTGGATCAACAAATCACATCCCACAAATCTCATAAGGATAGGACTTATACAAATGTGCCACTAACTCAATGAAATCTTAAATATTTTACAAATAGATCAACATATGCTCATTCAAAGCTACCACACAAACTGTAATTGGGAAGGATATGTTAGAGAGAAAAATTAGAAACAACATATATCACAAACTGGACCATGGAACCACCAAATTGAAATCTCCTTGAAAAAGGAAATATGGATCTGAGAAAAAAAGGAGGTATGACTAATCCAACTCTAAAGCATGTAGAAGACAAAAAAAGCCGTTGGGGTCAGATATGGTTAGAGAAGAACCTCAAAACAAACATTTAAGTGGAAAGAAAAGAAACAAATATTGAAATGTAAGACCCACGATTTTTTTTAAGATTCCTTAAAAATTTGGAACATAAATTGGGAAGGAATCACAAATGAAAGATCAAATGATTCCTAATGATTTTTCAAAAACTGTCAAGTTTATCATAAAGGACACATTTGTGGAAAAGATAGGGATAAGGTTGTAACTGCAAAGGAGAACTATTCTTTTATTGCAGCATTTGAAGAACACGTCCAACAAAAGAGAAATTGAGAGAGCGAGAGAGAGAACGTGAGAGAAACGTTCTCATTCTTGCTCTCTTGTTGGGATTGAGATTGGTGGCTGCTGAAAAGAAACCAGAGGCAAAGAGGCTGACGAGAAGCCATCTCAGATTTTCATAGGTATGGGAGTATTAAGTGATGAATAGCATGAAGCCCTTGTATTTTGATTGCTTATTGATGGAGATATATATGTTTGCATTATATACTGTATTCGTAGTTCTGAATATCTATGAGAAAGCATGCTAAATACAGATATGAAGTGTAAAACATGTCGGTCTAAGTTGTTTCTCCTTGTTTTCTGTCTGTTATTGCCTTCGTGAGAAACGAGACTAGAGTCGACCTTAGGTCAGAGCATGAATATCTATGTTAATGGCTTTGTTAGAGGATTCAATCAAACTAGAAGAAAGAAAGTGGTATACCAGAACCCTCTCAGAGGGTCTGGGCACAAAACTTATGAGGATACCAAAACATAAACAAGAACAATAGGAGCAGTCCGGGACGTCGCCAACAAAAGGCGGGAATGCTCTACTCGACTTAGGGAAAATCTAAAAATCAACAACAAATAAGAGAAAGGGAAAGAGCGACTGCATTGACGAGCAGACGCTGTTGCCCAATTCACTGGAAAACCAGCCTTTTTAGTCACGTTGGTGGCAGAGAGGCGTTTTGGGTAAAGCTGAAATGCAACGTCCTCCGTGTGGGCCGGTTCATCCTCGTCACAACAAAAGGGGAGATCGAGAGAGATGCGTCTGGTTCGGATGGTGGTCTTCCTCACGGTGGCTATACTGGGAGAACGAGAGAAGAGGAGGCGACGGCGGTTGAAGGCGTCGAGCGGTCCGTAGGCGCGACAACATGGAGACCCAACGCCGGATCTCGTGAGATGATGAACTTTGCTCTCTGGTTTTGGGTGGTGGAAGAACGGTGGAAGCCCCACCGCCAGACGAACAGGAAGAAGAAGAAGAAGGAGCTCTCGTGCTCTGAGGAGAGAGAAAATCGGGCGAGAAATGAAGGAAAACTTAGGGTTCGACCAAGTTTATATTGAGTTGGAAATTTTCAGAAATAGTACAGCTTATTAGCGAAATTCTTTGAAAAACTGTTATAATTTCTAGAAATTCATGCCGCAACGTTTTTGCTAAAAACTTTTTCAGAAAGAGGCTTGCTTGCGAAGGTTATTTTCAATAAAAACCAGAGATTTCATACGAAATTGCGATTTGGTACCCTCTAAGTTCTTAAAATTTGCAAAAGGGGGGTTTTATAGATTTGTTTGTAATTTCAGTAGAAAGACAAAATGTTATGTGTTATTGGGCCTTGGTACCCTTATTTTTATTTAAATTTCAGACAAAGGGTTCTGAAAATAAAATATGAAAGTAGAAAAAGAAGGTCATGTTTTGAGAATTTAAAATATAAATCCCTTCTTTCTAAACAATGATTATATTATTATTATTTGAGATTCCTAGACGTGATATTCGTTGTTTCTTGATTTCTCTACTTTGATTCGTTTGGGTAGTGGGGGAATATACTTGATACGTATATTCCAGAGGTTGTCCTCACTCCTTAGAAATTGAAAATGACTTATTGCTTCTATTTGGGGAACCGTGCCTTAAGATGGTTTCTATGAGAGGTAATAGACGATGTCTAGTGATGAGAAACACTCACATTTGAAATTCGAAGGCGAAACGTGGATTGTGTGCAATCGTACATCGAGTGCGAGCTTGTATTTTTGCCCAGTGTTTGGTTTCGTCTCGGAAGGTAGTGGTGTGCGTGAGCTCACTGTTGACGCACACTCCTCCGTCTGCACTGGAGGGCCCACAGGGTATTGGGCGGCACAAGGGCCCGGGATTTTGTTCTGTTTCTGTTGGAGAGCAAGGCATCAACTAGTCCCTCACCCTGGGTGCCAAGAGGGACCTTGCTGCTGCAGCGGCGATCTGGGATATCCTAGGAGGCTTCACTACAGGTTACCCTCGATCTGTTGGATCGCCTGGTGAAGATATGTTTTGTTCTGCCCGTGAGTGCCCACGGGGATTTCTGTTGTCGCTCAGCACGATGACCATGACATTGTCAAAGAACCACGGTTGGAAGTCTACGAAATTATGGAGGTTTTGTACACCTCGTTTTTTATAACGTGACATACCTGCAATTTGTGTTAAGATTTGGAGACTTATAGTTGTGGTTCATAAGGCCATTTTATGAATTTATTTTACAAAATCAAATATTATTTTGTTGGGCCATGTTCCATTAATGGCTGGATTTTTCCATAATCAGAGGAATTCTGTCCCTTCTTTCTATCTCTACAAGTAGTTCTTGATAGATTTTGGCTCATGGAGTGACAACCTCAATTTTGCGATGGACGGACATTGGCAATCTGGACACTGCATCGGTTTTGGGCTTAGTGGTCATTTTAGTTGTTTGAGTCCAAGTGTTTTATTTTAATACAGTGCATTTGTTTAAGTTTTAGTCATGACTCAATGTTACTTCAGCTATTATTTATGCAAATGAAAAAAAAAAAATTGGTGTCAAATATTTGGTCGTGAGAAACTTTGGTATCAGAGTATAGTGTTTAGAGTTTTTGTCCAATGCCAATGTCGATCACAAGCAGAGGAAAGGTCATCCAAGCCTGTTAGAGAAGAGTGTTTTTGATTTATTGTGAATTTTGAAGTTTTATAGTAGTCTTAACGGATTGCTTTACTTACGAATACAATTGTTATATTTTGTTTTCTTCCATGCGGTATAGTTTAAATGGCACGCACTAGAGGACGAAGTGCTAGAGGTAGAGACAGAGGCCCTCACAGCACCAGGGGTCGAAACGTGGAGACTCATCCTACTCGACTTTGGACACCTGTTGGAAACATCCAACAACAGCAAGCGTTCATCATGAACACCTTGCACATGATTACGGGGTTGATGCATGGATTGGCGCTGGACGTTCCTTCAAGAAGAAACTAGTACAAATACAAAGGGGACAACGAATGGTGAAGCAAGGGGCGCAACTCACCAACAGTTTATGAGCTTACATCCTCCAAAGTTCCATGGGAAAGGCACGACTGACGATGCAGAAGAGTGGATAAAAGAAACCGAAAAGATTTTTACCACCCTGAAAGTACCTGACAACAAGAAGGTTCGGTATGGAACCTTTATGCTAAAATGAGATGTTGAGGAATGGTGGCAGACGCAACGTGAAGTGAAGTTCGCAAGTGGCGAAGCGACTTGGGAAGGATTCAAGGAAGCCTTCACACATGCTTACATCCCCGCCTTCACACGGGAGAAACGCATGCAACAATTCTTGGAGCTTCAAGAAAGAAGTATGAGGCTGCACGAATACGTCGTCAAATTCAGTGTGTATACTTTTGCTATGGACAGAGCGAATAAGTTCATCAGAGGACTTAAAGACGGGTTGCGGAGCAAAGTAATGGGTAGTCGTCCACGAGACTTGGACGATGCAATTGACATGACCACACATTTTGATGAAGACTAGAACCAGACGCATGAGACAGATAGGAGGAATGAATTTCTGCGGTCCAAACAGAGGCGAAACATGTTAAAGAGGAGGCGCAATGACAGGGTGAACTAGGGGGACAGGTTTAAGAGACAGAGGTCATCTTCATCCAGGCAGGACGAGGAATGCTCCAAATGTCATCGCCAACATCTCGGTAAACCATGTTACAGAGATGTCAGGGCTTGTCTCTACTACGGAACGCAAGGTCTTTTTATTCGTGAGTGCCCAATGAAGAAAGAGGCGGAGCAGAAGCGTGGTGTAGCCAACCAACCAGCAGAAAAGAAGGTATATGGGAGAGTTTATACAACCATGGTAGAAGATTTGAAATCCATTGACCTGATTGAAGATACCCTTGTTGTTCCTTCTCATTGGGCACATATTCTATTTTTCTATGGTGGATCACATTCCTTTGTTTCTGAGAGATTTGCCGAACTTTTAAAGTTTGAAAGAAAGAATATGCCTTATGAATTGTTAGTCGCTAATCCCATGGGAAGCAAAGACACATGCAGGACCTATTTAGAAAATGTGAAAATAGAAATACATGGACATTATGATGTAATCCTATGAATGGATTGGTTATGCCATGACTATACGACGATAGATTGCAGAAGGAAAAAGTTGAAGATTGAGTTGGAGAACGCTCAAAAGATCGAATATGGGGTAAAAGCGTCCCAAGATCAAAGAAAGTTAGTTTTCTCAGCAGTTAAGGCAAAGAAATACGTGGAAAATGGGTGCATTGCTTATTTGGTTAGCGTGGATGCAATCGACCAGAAATTAAAACCCATCAGTGAGGTGCGAACGGTGAAGGACTTTGCAGACGTGTTCCCTAAGGATTTACCCGGATTGCCTCCTGTACGAGAGGTGGAATTTGACATCGAATTGATACCAGAAACTGCACCTATTTCTAAGGCTTCATATAGAATGGCACTAGCAGAACTGGAAGAATTAAAGAAACAGATCCGAGATTTGGCCAGCAAGGGATTCATACCCCATCATATTTATTACCACAAGTTGTGCTGGTAATAAATGTCCATGTATTTCTATTTTCACATTTTCTAAATACGTTCTGCATGTGTCTTTGCTTCACATGGGCGTAGCGACTAACAATTCATAAGGCATATTCTTTCTTTCAAACTTTAAAAGTTCAGCAAATCTCTCAGAAACAAAGGAATGTGATGCACCATAGTCAAACAGAATATGTGCCCAATGAGAATGCACAAGAAGGGTACCTTCAATCAGGTCGGTGGATTTCAAATCCTCTACCATGGTTGTATAAACTCTCCCAAGTACCTTCTTCTCTGCTGGTTGGTTGGCTGCACCACGCTTCTACTCCGCCTCTTTCTTCTTTGGGCACTCACGAATAAAATGTCATTGCGTTCCACAGTAGACACATGCCCTGACATCTCTGTAACATGGTTTACCGGGACGTTGGCGATGACATTTGGGGCATTCCTCGTCCTGCCTGGATGAAGATGACCTCTGTCTCTTGAATCTATCCTCCTAGTTCACTTTGTCACTGCGCCTCCTCTTTAACATGTTTGGCCTATGCTTGGACCGCAGAAATTCATTCCTCCTATCTGTTTTATGCGTCCTGTTCCAGTCCTCATCAAAACGTGTGACCATGTCAATTGCATCGTCCAAGTCTCGTGGGCGACTACCCATTACTTTGCTTCGCAACCCGTCTTTTAAGTCCTTTGATGAACTTATTCGCTCTGTCCGTATCAAAAGTATACACATGGAGGCAATAGTTTTCCAGGTGTCTGAATTTGACGACGTATTCGTGCAAACTCATACTTCTTTCTTGAAGCTCCAAGAATTGTTGCATGCGTTTCTCCCGTGTGAAGGCTGGGATGTAAGCATGTGTGAAGGCTTCCTTGAATCCTTCCCAAGTCGCTTCGTGACTTGCGAACTTCACTTCACGTTGCGTCTGCCACCATTCCTCAACATCTCCTTTTAGCATAAAGGTTCCATACCGAACCTTGTTGTCAGGTACTTTTAGGGTGGTAAAAATCTTTTCGGTTTCTTTTATCCACTCTTCTGCATCGTCAGTCGTGCCTTTCCCATGGAACTTTGGAGGATGTAAGCTCATAAACTGTTGGTGAGTTGCGCCCCTTGCTTCACCATTCGTTGTCCCCTCTGTATCTGTACTAGTTTCTTCTTGAAGGAACATCCAGCGCCAGTCCATGCATCAACCCCGTAATCATGTGCAAGGTGTTCATAATGAACGCTTGCTGTTGTTGGATGTTTCCAACAGGTGTCCTAGGTCGAGTAGGATGAGTCTCCACGTTTCGACCCCTGGTGCTGTGAGGGCCTCTGTCTCTACCTCTAGCACTTCATCCTCTAGTGCGTGCCATTTAAACTATACCGCACGGAAGAAAACAAAATATAACAATTGTATTCGTAAGTAAAGCATTCCGTTAAGACTACTATAAAACTTCAAAATTCACAATAAATCAAAAACACTCTTCTCTAACAGGCTTGGATGACCTTTCCTCTGCTTGTGATCGACATTGGCATTGGACAAAAACTCTAAACACTATACTCTGATACCAAAGTTTGTCACGACCCAATATTTGACACCAATTTTTTTTTTATTTGCATAAATAATAGCTGAAGTAACATTGAGTGATGACTAAAACTTAAACAAATGCACTGTATTAAAATAAAACACTTGGACTCAAACAACTAAAATGACCACTAAGCCCAAAACCGACGCAGTGTCCAGATTGCCACTGCCCGTCTATCGCAAAATTGAGGTCGTCACTCCATGAGCCAAAATCTATCAAGAACTACTTGTAGAGATATAAAGAAGGGACAGAAGGGACAAAATTCCTCTGATTATGGAGAAATCCAGCCATTAATGGAACATGGCCCAACAAAATAATCTTTGATTTTGTAAAATAAATTCATAAAATGGCCTTATGAACCATAACTATAAGTCTCCAAATTTTAACACAAATTGCAGGTATGTCACATTACAAAAACGAGGTGTACAAAACCTCCATAATTTCGTAGACTTCCAACCTTGGTTCTTTGACAATGTCATGGTCATCGTGCTGAGCGACAACAGAAATCCCCGTGGGCACTCACGGGCAGAACAAAACATATCTTCACCAGGCGATTCAACAGATCGAGGGTAACCTGTAGTGAAGCCTCCTAGGATATCCCAGATCGCCGCTGCAGCAGCAGGGTCCCTCTTGGCACCCAGGGTGAGGGACTAGGAGATGCCTTGCTCTCCAACAGAAACAGAACAAAATCCCGGGCCCTTGTGCCGCCCAATACCCTATGGGCCCTCCAGTGCAGACGGAGGAGTGTGCGTCAATAGTGAGCTCATGGGCAAAAACACAATCTCGCTCTCGCATGTACGATTGCACACAGTTCACGTTTCGCTTTCGAATTTCAAATGTGAGGGCTTCTCATCACTAAACATCGTCTATTACCTCTCATAGAAACCACCCTCACGCTCGGTTTCCCAGACAGAAGCAATAAGTCATTTTCAATTTCTAAGGAGTGGGGAGTGGGGACAACCTATGGAATATATACGTATCAAGTATATTCTCCCACCACCCAAACAACGCAAAGTTGAGAAATCAAGAAACAACGAATATCACGTCTAGGAATCTCAAATAATAATAATATAATCATCGTTTAGAAATAAGAGATTTATATTTTAAATTCTCAGAACATGACCTTTTTTTACTTTCAGATTTTATTTTCAGAACCCTTTGTTTGAAATTTACATAAAAATAAGGGTACCAAGGCGCAATAATACATAACATTTTGTCTTTCTACTGAATTTACAAACAAATCTATAAAATCCCCCTTTTTGCAAATTTTAAGAACTTAGAGAGTACCCAAATCGCAATTTCGTATGAAATCTTTGGTTTTTATTGAAAATAACTTTTGCAAGCAAGCCCCTTTCTGAAAAAGTTTTTAGCAAAAACGTTGCGGCATGAATTTTTAGAAATTATTACAGTTTTTCTGAGAATTTCGCTAATAAGGTGGACTATTTCTAAAAATTTTCAACTCAATATAAACTTGGTCGAACCGTAAGTTTTCCTTCATTTCTGGCCCGATTTTCTCTCTCCTCAGGGCACGAGAGCTCCTTCTTCTTCTTCTTCCTGTTCGTTCGGCGGTGGGGCTTCCACCGTTCTTCCACCACCCAAAACCAAAGAGCAAAGCTCTTCGTCTCGCGAGATCCGGCGTTGGGTCTCCATGCTGTCTCACCTACGGACCGCTCGACGCCTTCAATCGCTGTCACCTCCTCTTCTCTCGTTCTCCCAGCATAGCCACCGTGAGGAAGACCACTATTCGAACAAGACGCGTCTCTCTCGATCTCCCCTTTTGTTGCGACGAGGATGAACCGGCCCACACGGAGGAATGACAGGAGGAGGACGCTGCATTTCAGCTTTACCCAGAACGCTTCTCTGCCACCAGCGTGAGGAAAAAGGCTGGTTTTCCAGTCGATTGGGCAACAACGTTTGCTCGTCAATGCGGTCGCTCTTTCCCTTTATCTTATTTGTTGCTGATTTTTAGATTTTCCCTAAGTCGAGCAGAGCATTGCATTCCCGCCTTCTGTCGGCGACGTCACAGACTGCTCCTCCTATTGTTCTTGTTTATGTTTTGGTATCCTCGTAAGTTCTGTGGCCAGACACTCTGAGAGGGTTCTGGTATACCAGTTTCTTTCTTCTAGTTTGATTGAATCCTCTAACAAAGCCATTAACATAGATATTCATGCTCGGACCTAAGGTCGACTCTAGTGTCGTTTTTCACGAAGGCAATAACAGATAGAAAACAAAGAGAAACAACTTAGACTGACATGTTTTATACTCCACATCTGTATTTAGCATGCTTTCTCATAGATATTCAGAATTACGAACACAGTATATCATGCAAACATATATATCTCCATCAATAAGTAGTCAAAATACAAGGGTTTCATGCTATTCATCACTGAATATTTCCATACCTGTGAAAATCTGAGATGGCTTCTCTTCATCTTTGCCTCTGGTTTCTATTCAGTAGCCACCAATCTCAATTCCAACAAGAGAGCAAGAATGAAGACGTTTCTCTCACGTTTTTTCTCTCTCTCAATTTCTCTTTTGCTGGACCTATTCTTCAAATGCTGCAGTAAAAGAATAGTTCCCCTTTTCTGGTACAACCTTATCCCTATCTTTTCCACAAATGTCTCCTTTATGATAAACTTGACAGTTTTTTGAAAAATCATTAGGAATCATTTGATCTTTCATTTGTGATTCCTTCCCAATTTTTGTTCCAAATTTTTAAGGAATCTTAAAAAAAATCGTGGGTCTTACATGAAAACAGA
The DNA here is from genome assembly GCF_008831285.2 of Nymphaea colorata. NCBI lineage: Eukaryota > Viridiplantae > Streptophyta > Magnoliopsida > Nymphaeales > Nymphaeaceae > Nymphaea > Nymphaea colorata. The sequence goes on from NC_045145.1 coordinate 4,981,862, forward strand.
AGAAGACATGCCTTGCAGGATTGTTGCGAGTTGCCACCAGTTCTAAGCTTAGCCTGTTGTTGGAGGTAGCCAATAGTCATCTGAGGCTGGAGCAAGCAGAGGAGGGGGAAGAAAAGAGGAAAACAGAGCTTGTGAGCTAACTTTGGTTAGGTGTGCAAAAATCTTAGTAAAGTGGGTTAGATCTGGATCTGACCTCGATCTCTATCCAATCATATTCCATTCAGTAGACGTAACCATGTTCCGATACTGCCATGCCAGCGTCAATTTGTGCTTAAACCACATACCCATGTGACTTAGGTTGTGGGTTTTATGTTCCCTCCATTTATTTTCTTATTAGATTAGTAATTTAGGTTTCAGTTTATGCTTTTGTGGGTTTGAAACTAGAATTGAATATTTAGCGGTTGATATTTAGGAATTAGAAGATTTTTCATCCTTTATAGTTAAATCTCAAAATCAATCTTTTTATATATTTTCAAGCTTTAATTATGAACTTTATTGCATTTGATCTTTCAAAATTTTAATTAGGTTTATTACTTTGTTCTCATGTTGTGAATGTTTAATGTGCAATTGTTATTCTGTATTTTTTTTTTGGTTATAACTTATAAGTTGATGGTTATATGATTTTCATTGAAAGTGCTTCATTTTTGCTGTTAATTTTGACAATTAACATTTCATATTACTGTTACTATTTATTTATTGTTATTGTTATTATTATTAGTATCTGGCATTGCTTAATGTGCGTAGTCCCACCCTCGGTTCTATGCATGACTGATCCTCCCGGCTGCACCTAGTGCTTTCAACAGCATAGCTAAAATGGCAGTTGATTGTTTAATAAACTTTAATCTGCAGTGGCAAGTAGTATTGGCGTCTGATGTATAGTTTAGCAGTGTGAAATAGGTCTGTTGACTGCATCCATTTGCCCACAGTTGTCATCAGCTTGCTTATGTTATTGCTTCGATTGAGTTCCAAACAGACATTGGCTGCTTGAGATAAAGCCATTTTGTCGGATTGCTTATCAAGCTCGATTTATCTGGATGATCCATTTAAATCTCAGAGTTTGCTGAATTATGGTTACAGGGCTGGTTATATTTCTCTCTAGATTAAGCATTGTTAGGTAACTGGCTGCCAGTCCACCTACAGAAATTTCTCCATAGATATAGAAGGAATATATGTTCGTTGTACAATGCAATGGATTCTTGCCTAAGTTCTCCACGCTGTAGTCCAAACTTGCTTGTGTTGTTTAATTCTGTTACAATTTCCTTTTTCTGGGTTGATTGTAAATTTGGCTGTTATAAATGTTAGGTCCTTTTCAACGCGAGTTTGGAGAATGCATGTAGTGAGCAAGGAGCAAGGATGTCTGCTATGGATAGTTCAAGCAGAAATGCTGGGGAAATGCTTGACCGGCTCACTCTTACGTATAACAGGTACAGGTTCTTAGTCATAACGTGCATCTTATTGAGGTTACCAAATGCTGAAGCCTGGTGGTTTGGTCAAGTGGTTTTCTCTAGTTATGAGGGGAGTGCTTGAGCCCTTAGTGTGGCATGTCTTCTTTTGGTCAGTCAACTTTAGCCAGTAGAGTCATTATGGAATGTGGCAACTGATCCATCTTTTTCCTTGCTTTTCCTTTTCCCTTGCAGAACCCGTCAAGCTTCTATCACAACGGAACTCATTGAGATTATATCGGGTGCATCTGCACTGGAGGGCTAATCATTGGATTGCCGCACCTTTGCTACATAGCAGCAGTCACTTTGATCAATTATTTGTGGTGCTTTTCACAGACCGGTTTCCCACTGAGTTGCTAATAAAAGAAACATTTCCCTTTGATCAATGTCATAGCGGAAATTTCTTGTCCACATTTTGGTATTTAGATTCAAGATCTGCCTTTTGTCGAATATCCATCTCTGGAACTTTTGATTGTGAGAATCTATACTTGAAAAAGGAGCAAGACGGTGTTGTATAATGGCTCTTTACTCATTTCACTTTCCATCATTTCATGTGAATATTTTTGGGGTAGCGTTACCAAGAACATGCTAATCTTGAAGCTATTTTCTGTTGCCACAGTTTCGCCAGCTGAACTTAGCCTGTAAGTGCTTCCTGGAGTTGCATAGTCCCAAATCAAGTGAAGTGGGCTCCATGGGCCCGCAGCTTAAAGTCTAATAGGTTGGAGGTTAGGAGTTGGGCACCAGGGGCAGACGCCCTTTGCTGCTTGCAGCGGCGACTGGTTTTGTTTTAATTTTGACAGAGATACATCGAGCACTTGTCGAAATAAAAAAAAAAAACAGTATACATTTCACTTCCTGGTCTCATCTACGAACGAGAGATCTGCCCCTCCGATCAAGATGCTAGTTAGGCCAAGTTATAATCCATATTCACTTGATCTTTGAGTAAGGTTCCTAGGTCCCTTCATATTCAAAATCATTGATCTTGGAAGAGGATTTCAAAAGGGTAAATAATTGGTGACACCATAACTCACTTGCATAAAAATCGTGCACTTTGATGATAAACTTTTCGAGTCCCTTTATCTGTTGCGGGCCTGTCTGAAACTCCCAAATCCACTTTTGAAACGGTTTAGTCGGATGCATGAATAGGATTTTACAGGACTTCTGGAAATCTATATGCCGTAACGATCTTACTCAAAGATCGTATATATGTTATGAAAGCAAATAATTTTTTTCTGGAATTCTACAGGACGTAAATTTTATAATATCTGCACCAAATTATTTTGTTACTTTGTCCACCCGTTGTTGCGTCGGCCGTAAATGTCCTCCACTAGGAGAGGTACATGTATAGCGGGCAAATTTTTTGTAGCTAGAAATCCAATAAAAAGAAATGATCATTAATTGAAACTTAATTGAAACTCATTTCAAGAGGCGTAGCATAACTTGCCAGGTTGGTGGAGCCACTGGAAGCTCTGGACACTACTCCTTTGAACTGCAGTTGGTAGTTCAAGAGAGTAACCGTAGGGAAACCTCAGCAAGGGTCAAGTTTTGCAAAGCCTCCAGAATGACGCTCACCAATCTCCTTTATTCTTTTCAAAGGGGTCGATCGTTGACGACACGTATCAGCACTGAGCATATGATTACTTCCATCTCAATTTGGTAAGAGTGAGCAAATGAGGTTTAGAAGAAAAGTCAGACCCCCAAAGATCCGAATCGTATTCTTTCTTTTTTCGAGCCATAAAAACTACTTCTAGAGAAGTTGTCCTCAGATAACTTCTTTCATGTTGGAATGATCTCGGAATACCATTAGGCGTTCAAGGGATCAAACGGCAACTCAAAGCAGTTGGTCATTTTAGTATTTGCAACGCCATGTAACCTACGTTTATATATATCCCAACCAGTAGACTTTCAAGAAATCAAACGGCTCGTTGGCAACTCAAAGCAAGTTGATCATTTTAGTATTTGCAACGCCATATGTCATACGTTTATTTTACACACACAGATATATATATATATATATGTATATATATATCTGTGTGTGTAAAATAAACGTAAGGCATATGTTGTGTATATATAAAGAGAGAGGGGTAAAACCCAACTATGTCATCATAAAGAATCAATACTCCTCAATACATTCAAACAAAAAACGTTTGTATAAAAACTGCAATTACTACCAAATTTGGTTACTTTTAACTATTTGTTTCAGTATCAACAATCATTCAATAAAAATTTCAATTGCCGTGAAGCACTTCAACTTCAATACCAACAACCATTCAATAAAAATTTCAATTACCATGAATTCTTTTTTTTAGTAAGCACTCCAAACCTTTTGAAGGTCACATCAAAGCAAAAGGCTTTGCTCGTGATGATGCGACTTGATGTTAGAGATTTGCTAATAATGTGACCTGACATGACATTGGGACTACACTTTGGATTGCATCAAGGCTTGGCGGGTTGCCGGAAGCATTTCTCCCTACCGGCTGTCGCTTGAGAGAGGGGCAGATACCAAAAAACGGGTTGCACTAACCTAAGCGCGTCCAAATTATGTAAAAGAAGAAACAGGTCCAGCAAACAACAAAAATCGTACATTGGTTTCCGAGAGCGCTAGAAGGAGGGCTCGAACCTCCGACCTTGTGGTTAACAGCCACACGCTCTAGCCAACTGAGCTATTCCAGCAGTTGTGTTACTTAGTTCACATTCACATTTTCAATTTTTTCATTCGTGCGACTTATCTAAACGCAGCCTATTACCTACAGAAGTTTCATGTCTCCGCCATGAATCTTCCTCATGCATGTCCCTTCAATCTATACATCATTGTTTTTCGTTCAAAAGGTGATTAGCAATGCCGAGAACATGCGCATTATCATGGGCTGTTAAACTGGCCCAGGTGCTATGCAGATCCATAATCAAACTAGAGTTTCCAAAACTGCCAACCAGAATGGTCCTCATTGCATGGGCAACCCATTTTCTGATGGATGGATGCCAACAGCAGAGAAGATCGGAGCCCGTTTCAACCTTTTGTAACTCGAGCATGAACCTTCCGAAGCCCAAGGGCATCATAGAGACCAAAGAGATGGTCTCAAAGAGGGCAGCACAATGGGTCACCAATGCACAAGTTGAAGCGCAATAGGGATAGCACCGAAAACATGCCATATACTTAAGGGAACAATGGATTGAATGAGAGCTTCGACTTTCTGCCGGGTGGTGAATTTCCCCTTATCACCCAGAGAGATCAGGGAGATAAGCTCTTTGCTGCTGGATTCTGACAGTTTAAACAGATGGTAATGTAAATGGATCCTGCATACTGTATAACCATATCACGTATAGATAATTTGGTTTATGCGAAAATATGGAACCGTATGGCAAGAACCAAATTATTTATGCATGTTCAAATGTGTGGTGTAGAACAACTCAGGCATCCTTGCATTCAAACATGAGCACCTGCACTAGATCAGACTCCAACTGGTAATCATATATGATAGCTGAATTGATATTTGGTGAATGATGCTGATAACTGAATATCAGAGCCATTTAATCCCTTGAAAAACACCAACAGCAGAGTTGTTTGGCTATTGCTGCACTGTGGTCCAAATACGACCTCAATAACCTATGATCAGATTCTCTTCAGAGTAGTTCGTTTAACTATCACGACCATGCCTTTAGTCACTACGAATATTTGACAATAATTCGTCCCTTACGATAAAAATGTTAACAAGAAATAAAAGATACAAAAAACGTAAACTCAGCATTTCTAAAATATTTGAGCATCCAGGGAAAAAGATAAAGAGAAAGTAGACCTTTAGTCGTCTGCAACCCCGTCCAGGGAGCAACCATTTTGTGCTTTTGGAGTGCTATTAGTCATTCTGACTTCGCTAGGTAGGGGGGGGGGGGGGGGGGGGGTGGGAACATTGATATTTCTCAAAGAGGTTGCTCTCAAGTTTGTTCCCAAACCCAACTCCAATCTGTGTGCGCCTGTGAAGATAAGTGGACATGCATAGATTACTTTTCCCAGCTTCGCTTTCAACATCGATTGGCTGGCCACTTCAATCGTCTAATGATACTTTGCCACAAGCGGGATAGAGAGAACGGCCTTTAAAAATCTAATATGGTTTTCCAGCCAAAAAACAGAATCATGTTCGCTTTTGGCTTTATTGATACGTAATCTCAAGAAGTAATAAAGCGCCGAGCTAATATGCGAGAAAGTAAGATGGAAACGTCAAGAGCTTAGGTAAATATGAATCCATATTTTCGACTCTAAGATCTGCAAAATAAGTTCATTATACAGAATACAAAAGCTGTCAAAAAGTAGAGTTGATCCCGGAGTGATTCAACCAGATACATCCTTTCATATTCTCCGAAATGCTTCCAGCCCGTATGTCGTTCCTGTCACATGTTGAAAAGATACAGTTTAATTGGAAACTCACTGCCACAAGGCCCATGCTGCTTTAATGCTTTTCAAAAAAACTTAGTGAAACAAAGTACAAATGTTTTACCTGAGTTCAATCAGATTATCTTAAATGCAAACAGTAAATACACTTTGTAACTCACAAAGAGAAATTGATACACAGGATGGAGAAACAATTTAAGGTTTATCATTAATTGGCATGCAAGTAGCATAAGTTAGTTGAATATATTTCTTCTCAAAAAAGTTCCAAAGCTGCCACAGAATTAAGAAGAGCAAGGCTTATATTTCTTAGAAATGAATACTTACATGAAATTTTTTACTTAAACTATGTGCGATGGTTGTACTAGTGTCAGAATCACTTCATAAGTGGAAACTAATAAATAAAAAGTGTACATAATTGACTTGATTTACAAGACTTGCTTTTTATATAAAACCTCATCAAGAAATACATCAGGTCAAAGACTCAAGAAATTGCATCTGACATTTAGTTACTTTTGAGATAAATGTAAATGCGTCCCCCCCGAATGAGCTAGAGATTCATGAATATTGAAAATGAAATTCGAACAGCTTACAAGTGTTCCGGAAAGTAAAATTTGACCAAGAAGACTTGGTTCTTGAAGTGTCTCAGACTCTCAACCTTTCATGATGACGACAGTAATCATGGCAACTCTGGTAGTCTTATGCATCATACTGCATCTTGTAAAATTTGTCAATTTCAAGTTACTTTCTTTTCGTTTTTAACTGAATTTCAGGGATTATGTTGATAATATCTTTACTCCTGTTCAGCAATTACTATTTAATAGCTGCACCCTAAGAAAATTGGGTTAACACTAGAGAAAACACAGGACTCTTCCAACCTTCTTGTGTTTATCTGAAGATGTTGTAGTAACCGGGAGCAAAAGAATTGCTCAGTTAAAAATACTTTGAAATAACATCAACACATGGTGATGAAGACCACATCAGTGCAGGTACAGGTGCACGTGCAAGTGCAGAGTCTGCAGACTATTAAGGAGTTATTACAGGATTGGATCAGAATCAGATCCATTTTGTTATCATGAAGGGCGTTTGTAAGGGTATTCTTGTATTAATGCTTCACATTAAAGGACAGTTATGCCCAATCAGAAGTTGTAATCTATATAAGCTAGAAGATTTGCCATGATGCCCACATTGGTAAACGTCAAAGACAAGCCCCAAATCTACAACTTTTCTTCTTCCCTCTTATAAACACAATCTGTTGCACTTCCAAAACCAGATAAGTAACAAACCAGGTTTAGATCTAGGGCTCAAAGTTGATTCCAAAAAGTATAAACTTTGTGACCATCATCTTATCCAAAGCAAGAAACTATTCTTCAACTGATTTCCATCCTTCTCGGTTTTTTGTTTCTATTATCTTTTCTCTTTGTTTCATATATTCTACTTCTCTTCTCTTGTATAATATATATAATTTCTCATCTTGACATCTGCTGCCATTGAATTTCTGTTCTCTTTTTCAGGACTCTAATTTTTCCCAAAGCCAACTTCGTAATCCGTGAAAGGACCATGAAAGTAGTATGAGACTCCACGTACATACAGCTATTATAATTTCTCAACATCCTTAGCATGAAAATATTGCCAAGTCTTCCCACACTTAGGATGCTACTTGAAATCTGTGACAATAGGATTATAGGCAGAGGAAGAGTAGAAATGACATTACACCCTTTCCTCACAATCATAAGTGGCAGATCACCTAGTCAAATTGGGGATTACACGAGTCAACTTGGATCACCAAGGGACAGGGTGACGAGTCAAGTGTTGACTAAATGCAACATATCCTGAAAGCAGGCTGTTTTATTCAGCATCAATTCTAACTATTAGTCAATATCACCAGAAAACAAACTATGGTTGTTCATTAAATAAGCTAATCAGACAGTTGTTGTTTATTAGTTATTACTTTGTAGTTGTGTTCATAAACTATAGTTATTTGATAGTATTTACTCAACACTTGTGATTTCATAGATCCGTTTCAACTTCTTCATGAAGTTGTAGTAAAAATACATTATAAAAATTTATGAATTGACGCGGTTCAGCTGCTGAGTCAACTTGTTGGCCTGCCGATCCGACTCCAATAGAAGTAGATCAAGGTAGCATCACTGTGAAATGTAAATGAAACCCTAGAAAGCAGCAGCAGTAGGAGATCATGCTGTTGACATATTTGAGCTTAAGAACCATCTTGCGAGCCGTACCGTCTCAAAACAGTGTTCCGCATGAAGGCATCACAGGAAACACTACCAACGTCGTTTATAGAGAAATCCACATTCCTTCCCACCTCATCAGGACAACACACTAGTAGATTGATTGTGGGATTTCTCTTTCGACAGTTCACCTTTTCATTTTCTTAATAATGTAGGCGTCCGAACACTTAACCATAAATCTAACGGACGATCCTCTCCTGATTTAGCAGATCAATTATTATAGAATTAGAATTTCGGTAACAAATGTCTTATATACATCGGACTTTGGAGGCTATGAAGGAGGCAGCAAGTTTATCGTATTAGATAGAATTGGAGCATTTAAATGAACTTAGACTTTTCATTCTTCCTGCAGTAGGAAAAATACACCAAAACACACAGCAGGCAATGCAAAACCGACGTGAAGCGAAGAAACGCCAAAGAAGAAGAATGATCCATGTACCTAACCAGATCCGACGATGATATTATTGATGGGAATGAAAATCAGCTTGACAAAGAACCCCACGAATCCCATCACCGCGAACCCGATCGCTGTCCGGAACGCCACTTTCGTAAACTCTGAACCAGATCAAGGTAAACCCAACACAAATCAACAAGGAAAAAAAACGAAGAGACACCTCAAGCACGGAATTGAGAGAAATTCAAGACGATCCAACAAGAAAAAATGGAAAAGCAGATAAATCAACGTATTTGCAGGGAAACCACGCACCCTTGCGATCTGGCTTGTGGCATCTCTTGACGAGGCGAATGCTGTCCTTAGAGAATTCCCTAAGCGGGTCGACAACGGAGTCCAGGGCATCCATTTTCCGGCGACGGAGAAAACCCTAGACAGGCACCGCAAGGACGCAACGGCAAATGAGCAGGGGGAGAACAGCCGGGGAAAAACGGAAAAAAGTTCATTTAGAGTGATTGTAATTTCAAAATCAGCCTTCACATTTTTACCATTTTATATAAACCCTACATTTTGCGACAACTGCCAAAAGTTGAAGCAATACCGCATCATGTTATGTTTTTCATTTTATGTCTATATTGAGGAGACTGCCTCTTTAGCGCAAACCCCAACATAATACCCTTAATGGCTTATATTTTAAGGTTTTTTTTAAGGTTTTAATTTGTTTTTAGACTTGAGTAGACTTATGATACACTTGAAAGTATCACACTTCTCGTTGTTTACAAGTCAAGTATCACACTTCTCGTTGTTTACAGACAACGAGATAACTATGAATCACCTTGTCGCTTGGTTGCGCTATGTCCCTTAAAATAAGATAGCATGATATATTAAAACTTTAAAAAGATTAACAGTCAGTTTGGATGATGCATTTGGTTTGTACCGTATTTTAAGGATGTTACATTTATATACTGTTTTGTTGTAAGGACAACTCTTCCTAAAACACTTGTCAAGTGTCTTAAGGACAAAGAGTCCTTGTTCATATGAACAAGCTGTAATTTTGTCCAGTCTTTGATTATAAAAGCAAAATTTTCAACTTGCCTTGTTTGCCGTTTGTTTAAAGAATTAGACGAACAAGTTCAACACATGCTTTGCGTTTATATATATATATATATATATATATATATATAAAGATAAAATGTGGACTTCTCTTGCTATGAACATGCAAATAAATGTTTGTATAATAACCTCCAAAAACAGGGCCTAAGTGGACAAAAAATTTCTTACATATTGCATCTTTGGTTTGAGCTTGAGAAATTCTCTTCAGCCATATATAGTAGGCAATACTGATAAAGGTGACTCTATGATTGACCCATCCATAATCAATTTTTATTAAGTTACGGTTGAAGATAATTGACTTGACATGAGAATGTCAATCAACAATCGACTTTATTGAGTTTAATTAATTTGAAGTCCAAGATATCTGACTCGAAATGAGAATGTCACGTAGGATAATTAATTTATCTGATTGAGATTAATAAAGGCAAGCAGATTTGAGAATCATTTCAAATTTATATGGACAGATTTTCCACTAGAGATTCATCCTTGAAACTTGACCAGATGGTTGTCATCACGGAACGAGTCAGAATTTCATCTTTGAGGGTGGACGAATGGTCATGCGACATAGTGAATAAGATTTTTGAAAATTTTTCATATGGTAATTGTTATTTCTCATAAGTCTTACAGGGGCCAAACTGAAAATTTTAAAAATTTTCATTTACAAAATGTAATTTTTCAAAATACACACACACACACACACACACACACACACATATATATATATATATATATATATATATATATACACACACACACATACACACATACACATACACGCATTCTTGATATTCTATCAAAGATTTATAATATGCAATATGCTTTACAAAGAAAAAAGCCATGTGAGAGAAATGTTTGCTAATGAATGATATGTTTAGTTTACCTCATTGATAACATATATGGATTTCTTATGAATTATGTCATAACCATAGCATGTAATTCTTCATGATCTTAAGTTGGAGTGGGTAATGTTATTCATAATTATACTTTGTCTTTCTAGTTTTGAAAGGTCACCTAAAATTTAATTTTTGGGTTGGCAAGCGAGAGTTTCCAAATCTTTATCAGCTACACTCTAACCATGAACATTAGGAGCCAATGTTTGTAGTGGTTTTAAAATTTCACTCATTTCTACACTTAATTTAGTATTACAAAGAATGGTCTTGTATAGCTATTTTCACTGCAAAGTTAAACACTGTAATAGTTTGTTAATTTTTTTTCAAAGTCATTTTCTATACATCTTTGGTTTAATTAAATTACTTGAGATAGCATCTATTTAGGATTTTTTTTTAATTTGTTTCCACAACTTATAATTTGAATAAGTATAATATATGTTTGCAATTGAAGATGGCCAATTAAGACAAATCTAATTTTTTTACATAAGCAGCTGCTGGAGGTGCACTGATCTTGAAGCCATGCATGTATGGTTTGCGGAAGTCTTTAATTGCCATTGATGTGGACTTGTTTATTTGGTATGAAAGAAACTTTGATGGTATGTGTCTGTTTTTCTTTTGCTGGCTTAAAGGTCTAACATACATGCATTATTGCTTTATTGGATCTTTTTAGTAAAAGGTAAGAAAATTTTACGAGGACTGGCCATTTCCTTTATGTGCATTCTTAAACAAAAAGGATGAGCTTCAAGGAGTATAGCATATAGCATAGATGGTCAGGCATCTTGCCTGTAAAAACCGAGGTCTCTAGTTTGATTCTCGCGAGCACTATGTTCATGTGTCTTAAGGGGCATGGTAGGACACCACATCTAAGTTAAATGGTGTATTATCTTCATCGACACAACTCAAGACCCCCAGAGACATGGGGAATTGGAGGGTGTTCGAGCCTCATTCTGGGTTGTATGGATGAATCTCTTGCTCACCTGAAAACTAAGTGGATGAAGTTTTTGCATTGTAGGTTTGGTTAATTTTTTTGTGCTTTTGATTGAATGCACTGCTAGAAGTCTGTTTCATGTGAATGGTGTAGTCAATCTGCGTGTTCTATTTCTGATACATTTTGTACCATGAATGTTTGAACTTACTTTCTTCTGATTTTGGTGCTTTACTATTGTATCTTAGATTCCAAGCATGACCGGAAAGATATGGGGATCGCTGTTTTTGTGGAGTCTCATGGATCTTTTGAGCTTCGGTGAGGCGATTGTGCCTGGAGAACAGCCGGTTAAATCGCCATTCTTGAGACCATACTTGCTGTAGATGAGACCATACTTGTTCTTGGCGTGAAGGTAGTCTCTATCTTCTGCAATTCCAAATGAACTTTATGAGCGGTAGAAGCAAATAGTTTCAGTGTTTAATTTTAAGCCACTCAGAACTTTAAAACTGAAAGAATGTTTTCGCAAAAATCTCCGTATCAAGTTCCGTTGAGAAAAGAACATCATGTTCTTCTTTTCTGAAGATAGACACTCCACTAGGGATGTCAATATATCAAATTTGAATCGGACATTCGGCATCACCAATTTGAAAAAATCGGATATGAAAAAAAAATTAATAGTCAATTAAGAAATGAGAACATATTTGGATTTAATAAATGGCATCTGATCGGATTCAGATACGGATTCAGATGGGACTCATTTTTAGACAAATATCTTGTATCTAAAGCTATTAAATTTTAAAAATTGGCAAAATCCGGTTCAAAATTCACATTCGGATATAAATATAAAAATCAGATTTGGATTGTAAAATCAGATTCCAGATTTGGATTCGGATAAGACTTTTTTTATTCAAATTCGAATCCGAATTCGAATCTAAATATGTGAATATCCGAAAAAGCGGATATGATTAAAGATGTATCTGATCCGAATCAAATCCGTTGACATCCCTACACTCGACCCACGAAGGAAATCTTTTCAGGTTTTTACCTTGGTCACCCAACTCATGACTGTCTGGATTCTCGTGGGTGCTAGATCATAAAAGGTGAGAGCATGATACTCCATGGATATACACACTCCACCTTGGTCAGCCCAAACCCTAGAAGCAAGAGGAAGGAGGAGCCTTTCATGTCTTATTCAAGGAATTGTTATCCTCCTACTCACATAAGAAGTGTGAAAGACTATTAACAATAGTCTTTGAAACTAGTGTCATAACTTTTTTAATGAACATGTGCATATATCAGCTTCCTGATGCTGAAGTAATTAATAATAGGGCTACCATATTTCATAAACGTTTAGATGTGCCAAGATAAGAGAAGGACTTGCAATCTCCTTTATCGAGCTATTTTGCAATAGTAAAAAGCTATTATCTCTCATGAATCTGCTCCAAAGATTGGAGTAGAATTATGAAATACAGTAACACATCTTACAAATTTAGGACAATCTTTGAGACAGATTAAAGGGACAAAAAGTTATTACTATTATTAAAAAAAATAGGTATTTTAGTCATTTATTATTATTATTTTTACTCTTGTTCATACGAACCTGGTTATATGCGCCATGCTGGTGCACAAATTTTTTGTGTGCTAGTATGGTTATGATGAAAATACCCCCAGTTCACACAGAAAAAAAAACAAACTTTTTTTGTGAAGAAAAAAATGAAAATTGAAAAAAGTAAAAAAACTAGTAGGACATTCTTTCTTAGAAAATTTCCAAAATGTCTCCCAGCTCTTATTATGTATATGGTAGGGGTGCACGCAACTCAATCTCATTTTCTCTTTTCCATACACGGTACTTTGGTCATTTCAAGCCACATACATGACCTCATGCCATCAAGAAGTCTTAGCTCCTACTAACCTGAAAATTGCTTGATTTTTATCAGGGTGAGAACATTGAATGGGTAACTTTGAAGTTTTCAAATTCCAAACCATCAGCTGAAGACTAGATAGGCGTTTTCTCTCCTTCAAATTTCAAGTATTTTCTATGTTCATTCGACATTCTGTCCTGATCTAACTTCTGTTTATTGCTAGTGCCTTGTTCAGCAGAAATCAAGGTCCATGCAGAAACAAGGGGATGAGAGGTTGGGTGGCAGGTTGAGCCTTCTGCCGGACAGTGGAAACCCCGCTCACCCAAAAGCAGCCCATGAACTTATAGCCAAGTCAATTCAATTAAGCATCCATATGCTGTTAACTTGCTATCACAAAAAACCCATTAATTTTCGGCATGTTTTCACAGTGCGTCAATCTGTGAAGCCGTGAACTCTTAGAGATTTGGCTCCATTGTTATGTACTTCCACTATTAATGTTTGCTGGGAGCAAGGGTGGAGCCAAGGGGGGGGGGGCATAGGGGCCCTAGCACCTCCTCAAAAAAATAATAATTACATGTAAATTTTAGAAAATTGCAGTTGTCATATATAAAAATTTTGAAAAATGATATTTCGACCTCTGTCAAAATTTAGAAACTTTAATTTGGCTCCCTTTATGAAAAATTTATAGCTCCGCCCTGGCTGGGAGCTGTACTTCTTGGACGTATATTATGATGTTCACCAGAATAACACTTGTTTTGACGGACCACTATTCATTTGCAGTATCGGTATGCAAACTATTCAAATCCAAACTACACAAAAGCAGGGGCTGAGACTTTGAAACTTCAACTGATCAATCAGAGGGCTGACTTTTCTTTTGCACTGTTTTCAGGGGGTATCTCAAATGTATGCTCTTAGTGCTCTCCAACAGTTTTTAATATTCTATTCCGCTATGCACTGTAGTATTGCTTCTGAAAAAGGATTTCTGCCACTAATTCCCAACAAAAAGCACTACCATGCATAGGGTGATCATGCTTACAAATAATGCTGCAGAAGTTGTTGTAGTGTGGAAGCATCAGTAGAAGTTCTTTCTACCATGCAAAGTCTCTATTCCTTGGTAATCAAAGCCCAGAGGTCTACAAACTAGCTTGTGTTCAATTAACCGAGTGGATGAACTGCCCTACTTTTGAAGTTTGATATACCAATTGTTGTGTTAATCCACGCAAAAACATCCTATTTAATTCACTTGTTCGTGAAATGAAACTAAAGCTGTTGTATTTTAAAAAAACATATGAAGGTATCTCTGAAGTTGATGTTGATAGATAGACTAATCCTTGATCATGATTTATAGCACGAGCACTGCAGCCAAAAGATGAAACTTGTGATTAGGGGTAAAAAATTGATTTTTCTGTTAGGACTCATTTTTTTCACAAATTTCTTGAAGTACCTACTTTTAAATTCCACTATTTTGCCTTTGGTCTAAGCGGGTACTTATTCTGGCAAATAGACATAGACACTGGGGAAAAGGCATGGGGGCGGCCAGGGGCCACGGCCTCGCCTTAGATTTTTAAAAATTTAAAATTATACATATAAAATTTAAAAATTCTAGTTTAAACTATATTAAAAATTTATATTTCAGATCTATGTTACTAGAACATACTAGTCCCATAATTTAGTTTTGCAGTCCTTTTTTTTTTTTAGGCTTGGAATTAAGCCTAGGCAATGGGCCCGGATACCCGACGGGTACCTGGTACTCGGCTTCATCAGGCCTGGGCCCAGGCTAGAAAAAGCCGGCATGTGTCGGCCCAATTAATTTTTTTTTAATTTTTTATTATTTTAATTTAATAATATATACATATATATATTATCATTAAAAATATATTTTATATTCAAAAAATTTGAGGGTCATTTAGCAGCAGAGGTACTTTGGGAGTGTCTCATGAATCTACTAAAAAAACGAGTGCATATTCATTGAACAATAGTTCTAATGTTTTATGAATCTACCTCATTCTATATTCTTATAGTTTCGTTCATGCCAAATGACCTCTGCATGTTACAATAATCGATGATTATCGTTGCTAATAGTACATGACTGGTATCAAACTAGAAGCATAACTCTCTGGTTCAGGTTTTTAACTGCTGCCAAAGCTGGTCGTAGTCTCAAATGCAATTTCTTTTGCAAATGCAAAGGCCCCCCCGCTTATCCACGCCTTGCTCAAGGGAAGTCCTGGAATGAAACCCATTCCTCTCTACTCTGAGCACAGTGATCTGCGATATACCCATTCCCCTCTCTCTCTCTCGCTATATATATATATATATATATATATATATATATATATATATATATATATATATATAAGGTTATAGCATAAAATAAAACTGAAATGAGAAAATCTGTTGTTAAAAAAGCCTAAAGTCAGAGGCTTAACATCCAGGAATAAGCCTAACGGCATCCAATGAGCCCACATGCATGCTTACAGAGTCAGAGAGACAGACATGGTTTTAGTACTCTCCTTCGGCTTGCAATATGGCATGTTCTTTGCAAACTTCAGCTAGACTAGCGGCTACAACATCGATGAGGCTGAACCTTTTGTTTCATGGGGCCCCAAAGGGGGAGCACAAGCCTGAAAAAAGAAGAAAGGAGAAGATGACTCAAAAATTAATGTGGTTCGGAAAAATCCTACTCCACGACTCAGTCATCAATTCCTTGATGATCTGGTTCCCTTACTCAATACGATTTCATACATAGTTTGGATGAATTCAAATTTGAATTCAGTCCACTGTTTTCAATCGGATTACAGCCTCTCGCCTTGATTCTCTCCTTTTCTTCAACGTTATCCTTAAATCTCTCATTTTTATCAAGATCCGTTTTTCTCTCTTGCCCGATTTGTGTCCCTGCAATATTGGTGGCACCTGATTTTATGAATGATGAGCTGCAACGTTACCACGATCTGAGACGTTACCACTGGCTGATGGTGCGTTATCTTCTTGCCTGATTCGTTCCCGTTTAATATTGCTGATTTTTTATTTGGCGATGTTAATATTGTTGATTGCTGATTTGGGGACGCTACCATGAATTGGTGCATTAGATGCGTTATCATCCCCCCTCAACCGAAGGACAGCTAGCAGACGTAAGCCAAGATGTCGAATAAGGAATGTGAGCCTGTGCTGAGACAGTGGTTTGGTAAACCTATCAGCAAGCTGACAAGTTGAGCAGTGTGTATCAAGACAGCCAGCCCAATTCACATCAGAGTATGCCCGAAGAGGGAAATCGTGAGATTTAAAAAATCGAATACCATAGTGAGAGGTACCACTGACATATCGGAGGATCCGTTTAAGGAATTGAAAATGTGTCATCATTGGGGCATGCATGAATTGGCATGCAAAATTTACAACATAAGACAGATCTGGTCGTGTAAGAGTCAGATACTGAAGTGCTCTTGCAAGGCTCCGATATGCTGTTGGATCAGAATAGGGAGCATCAATCCCTTCAGGATATTTAACACTAGCAGTAATCGGTGTGGTTATAGATTTACAGTGCTGCATTTGTGCTCTAGAAATAATGTCTTGAGCATATTTGGACTGATGCATAAACAGGCCAGCATAAGTGCGTACAACTTGAATTTCTAAGAAATAATGCAGATCACCCAGATCATTCATAGCAAATTGCTGTCTGACAGTTACCAGAAAAGATGATATGAATGAATGGGAATTACCCGTAAGAATAATATCATCAATGTACAATAACAAAATAGTAACAGATTTGTCTTGTCTACGAACGAAAAGAGAGGGAACGGTGATGCTAGCAATGAAATCCATAGAAAACAGGAAGTGGGCAAATCTATCATACCATGCCCGAGGAGCTTGTTTTAATCCATAGAGAGCTCGATTCAATCTACAAACATGATGTGACTTGGATGGATCCTTAAATCCAGGAGGCTGCTCAATATACACTAGCTCACGTAAATAAGCATTCACAAATGCATTCTTGATATCTAATTGCTTGAGAGGCCAATCAAATGCAAGGGCAAGACTAAGAACAATTCTTATAGTAGCAGATTTTACCACTGGGGAGAAGGTTTCCAAGAAATCCAGACCTTGAACTTGACTATATCCTTGCGCTACAAGTCGGGCCTTAAGACGGTCAAGCTGTCCGTTGTCTTTTAGTTTGGTTTTGAAGACTCATCGACTGCCAATCACATGCATATTTGGTGTACGAGGCACAAGATCCCAAGTGTGATTGCCCTGTAAAGCAGCCATTTCCTCTTTCATAGCTTGATGCCAACCTGGGTGCTTGAGAGCAAGAGTATAATGTGAGGGTTTGGTTAGAATGGGTGAGGTAGTAAAGGCATACTTAGGATTAGGTTTGATAATGCCTGATTTGGATCGGGTAGTCATAGAATGAGTGGAAAGAGAGGGATTCGTGGAAGGTAATGGTGGGCTAGGGAGAGTGAGGAGAAGGTAATGAAGTTATTGGTATTGATGAAGGAAGCGGTGAAGGAAGGTCTTCAGATGGCGGTGAAGAAGGATCTTCGGAATCGTGCATTTGGGCTAGACGTTGGGATTCATGATGATGGTCAGTGGGCGAGTCTGAAAAGGATACAAAATCAGCATGGGAGGTGATGGCTCTATGAGTTGGCATGGTATTTTGATAGGGAAAAATGGTTTCATCGAATACGACATGACGTGAGATGTATACATGTTCAGTGGGAGGATATAGGCATCAATATCCATTATGATGGTTGGTATATCCAATAAACACACATGGTAGAGACTTGGGCTGAAATTTATGATTAGTATACCCTTTAAGGTAGGGATAGCATCTAGATCCAAAAGCACGAAGACAAGAATAATCAGGCCGTTTCTTGAAAAGCAGTTCATGTAGACTTTGCATGTGTAAAATTTGCGAGGGAAGTCTGTTGATAAGCCATACCATAGTGGAGAAAGCCTCGACTCAATATTGAGCTGGAAGATGGCTACAAAACAACGTAGTAAGTCCCAATCCAGTAACCGACTTATGCTTATGTTCCACTGTACCATTTTGTTCGGGTATCTTAGGACAAGACTTTTGATGTTTGATGCCATTCTCCTTTAAGTAATCCACGAGAACCAAACTATTAAACTCTCATCCCTGATCACTTTGAAATACCTTGAGCTTCACATCAAATTGAGTTTGAATCATTTTATGAAATTCAAGAAACTTGACAAAAAATTCAGATTTTCGTCTCAATGGATAAATCCAGGAATATATAGAGAATTGATCCACAAATAAAGCATAATATTTGATATTTTGGCAAGAAGCAATAGGAGCTGGTCCCTATAAATCATAGTGAACTTTAGCAAATAATGAATCACACTCATCTTCAACAGAAATAAAAGGGAATGGCGCACCTTCCCCATCTAACAACTAGCACAAGTAAAATATTTAGGCAAACTTTCTGTCATAGTAATCAATTTATTTGCAGTCATAAACTCTAAAATTTTATGATGTGGATGCCCTAGACATCCGTGCCAAAATTCAAAGGGAGCTGATCGAAATCTCGTTGAAAAGAACACGTTCTTTGGTTTTGGCTTGAGGGCATACAAATCGCATTCTCTAGACCCTGTTGCAATCACTTCCTTGGTCTCCTTGTCCTTATTAGCAAAGAAATTGGAAGAGAATTCAAATACATAAGGCATAGAAGAAGTAAGTTTACTGACAGAAATAAAATTTTTCTTAATATCAGGCACGAGAAGCACGTTGTTGAGAGGAATCATTCAGTTCCCTATATGAATGTCAACAGCTCCGATGTGTGTAATATCAAGATGTTGGCCATTTCCTACCATAATTTTTTTTTGTTCCTCTATATGGAATACAACTTTTGAGTTTACCTGGATCATCAGTCACATGAGAGCTTGCTTTGGTGTCAGGGAACCAATCTTGATCAGTAGGATCAGCAATTTTCATAGCAGCAAATGCCTGTGGCGTATCACATGGCTATAAGCATGATCAAATCTGTGATAACATTAAACACGTTGTGATTATTTAGGCCACAAATCTGACATGGTACCTTAGATTTATTTGTCTCTCCATTGGCCGATCCTTGCTGATTTTGTGTCTGGGTTGAAGGATTGAAACCACGTCCCTTGGAGTTGAACCAACTATTGTTGCTATGGATATTGCGCTAACTATTGTTATATCGTTTTCTGTTGGTTTGATTACTGGATTGTTGTGTGAAGAAGGCCATTTGGCTGTTCAACCTAGCCTCTCCCGCATGTAAGTCCTTCATCGTTTCATGCCCTTGAAGTAGTGACACTGCATCAAGATATGAGGGAGCCGACGGCTTGAGGATAGAAGTCATGAATGACTCATATCCTGGTTCGAGACCGTTAACAAGCCAAAAAACTTTATCGTCATCCTCAAGAGGCTTCCCAATCGCTGCAAGTTCATCACATATAGCCTTGAAACCAGTAATATATTCAGTCACAGGTTTATCTTGTTTGCGGTGGAGTTGTAGCTTTCTTGTCAGCATGATTTCTCTGTCCTTTGACTCACGAGCGAATGCTCTTGTCAAGATTTTCCATACTTGTTCAGAGGTTTCAAGACCCACGACAAGTCCAAGGACTTCTTCTGTGAGAGACCCAGTGAGCCATCCTCTTAAAAGACAGTCTGATTTTTTTCAAGCAGAATAAACAGGGTTTGGTCATCTCATGGTTTCACTATTCTCAAAAGTTTCAATGGTAGAAGATTGCGAGAGAATCGTTCCATCAATAAACCCAAGCAAATCTTGGCTTTCTATGAGACCAAAAATTTGTGTTTTCCACAATCAGAAATTTTTGTGTGACAGTTTGATTGAAACAAAATTAGCCACATTCACGGGGGAGGGACAGGGGTACTCAGCTCCCGAATTTGTTACAGATGTCGACATGTTGAAGACTTGTGGCACTTGTAAATTCTGTATCTCTTCATAGGGTTGTCCAAAAAATATGCAAATTTGTCCAAAAACACTAGACACTTGCCCAAATCCAACGCCACCTAGCACAATCTGTGAATCGCCTCCAGTCGAAAATGCACCCCAAAGAAAGTCACGCCTGGAAGACCCTCTCTGGCGAGTTTGCATGGGGCTGCCTCCTTCAACATCAGCTGCGGCACTTGTAACATGCCGGTAAGGGTGGGTATCGGGCCGTGCCGGGCCGGCCAGCCCGGCCCGGGTCTCGTTTCGGGCCCGGCCTGGCCCGGCCCGGCCGATTTAAATTAAAAAAATATTTTTTAATTATAAAATAACATTTTTAATATAAAATGTATTTATTAAGAATAAAAAATATTATTAAAACAAAAAAAATTAAAAATATATATATTTTTTAAGTTATCGGGCCTAAACAGGCCTAAATTGGCCGGGCCGGCCCAGCGGCGGCCCGGCCCGATGCCCAGCCCTACATGCCGGCTTCTCGCAATTTGATGACGAGCTAACGATCAGAACCAATTTGCCGGTGAAAGCTTTACAACTCTGATACCATGAAAAAAGAAAGGAGAAGAAGATGACTAAAAAATTAACGTGGTTCGGAAAAATCCTACTCCACGACTCAGTCATCAATTCTTTGACGATCTGGTTCCCTTACTCAATACGATTTTATACCTAGTTTGGATGAATTCAAATTTGAATTCAGTCCACCGTTTTCAATTGGATTACAGCCTCTCGCCTTGATTCTTTCCTTTTGTTCAATGTCATCCTTAAATTTCTCATTTTTATCAAGATCTGTTTTCTCTCTTGCCCGATTTGTGTCCTGCAATATTGGTGGCACCTGATTTTATGAAATGATGAGCTGCAACATTACCACAATCTGAGACGTTAACACTGGCTGATGGTGCGTTATCTTCTTGCCCGATTCGTTCTCCTTTAATATTGCTGATTTCTGATTTAGAGACGTTAAGATTGTTGATTGCTGATTTGGGGGCACTGATTATTGATTTGGGGACGTTACCCTGAGCTGGTGCATTAGATGCGTTATCTAAGCCTATCTCCTGTTGGAACTTTGACTTATAGTCATAAGAGCTGCGGGAACTTTGACTTACAGTCGTAACAGCAAGAGAATGGAAAGGGACGGAAAGAGAGGGATGAAAAGGAATGGAAAGGAAATGGAGGGGAAGAAAATAAAGAGGGGAAGGGAAAAAAGGAAGAGAATGAAAGAGATAATTATAAAAGAGATAATTATAAAGCTTCTTTGGATAAAAAAGAAAGGAACAACCATTTTCCTTTCCATCTCAATCCCTCCAAATTTGAAGGGATTGGACTAAGCATTGAGTTATTATTTTTTTTTCCTTTATTTCCTTTCCTTTTTTTTGCAACCAAACATGTCTTTTTGCTTTCCTTACATTCCCCTTATTCTTAATTAACCAACCAAACACAGGATTGACTACCCTTTTCCTCCATTTCCTTCTCATTCCCTCCATCCAATCTAGCTGTTAAATTGGATCTCCTCTCAATGCAAAAAGGCAAACTAAGGATTTCAAGTGTGAACCTTTCAGGGGCACAGCTAGAAATTTTTTATGAGGTGGGCCGAAGTAAAGTTTCTAAATTTTGACCTAGGCCGAAATATCATTTTTCAAAATTTTTATGTAGGACAAGTAATTTTTTTTTTAATTTTACATGTAAATTTTTATTTATTTATTAGGTGAGACCATGGCCCTTGCTCTTGCCAAATAAGTTGTTTGCAAGATCTTTTAAAGGTCGATGCTTCTCTTACACTCGGGCCCAGAAAAGGATCTTGACATACTGTTATGTCTATCTGACAAGTTTTTCTCTGGGAGGAAAAAGGCCTTCAGATCACCATGTTCAGATGCATGAACGAACAAGGTGAAGCAGTTACAATCATTAATTGTATCTGTGTAGGCAAAGTGGTTCAAGATTGGCTAACTCCCTGGTAAAGACTGCTCTAAATTATTACCATGATCAGCACAACAATTCAGAATTTGCATTCTGTTAACATAAATGAATACACATATTCATTAGCTTTAAACACAAAGGTCCAAGTCAGAGCATATTTCCAAGGATAACCTCAATTCTTCATTTACAGCTGCATCATCTACATTCTTGGTTTGATAACATGATTAACGTCAAAAATACCTGGTTATGCAACCGTGTCACAGCAGTCAAATGTGGGTCACTTCAGAAGCATGAGCACACATAGAAACGCAAGTCACTTATGGACGAAATTTAGATGCCGTGAAGTATGCATTCAAGAATATCAGTTGCCTGTGGTCTTGATGTTCAATAATGATCTAAACAGAAAGTTGAAACTAACATTGTTCATAAATATGAACATGCCAAGAGCAAGAACACAACCAAGTGCTAGTTGAATTTGCTACCCAGAGCTTAGGCAAGTTACATATTCTCAGTATACTAAGCGCCACATCGAGACACATGAGCAAACAAAATAAACTCACTACCAATTCGACTAAGTGACCAAGTTTAGTAAATTGCATGAAAGTGGCTGGTGCAGATGACCAATATGATGTAGGCAACAGTTTGAAGTTCACACTGTTTAGAAGTTTGGAGCTTTGAATGAGATCAAACTTGTTCAGGATTTTGATGTATAGGTTCAGTTCTTGATCAGATTAAAGGAACATTGAGTAGATATCAAATTTCGAACATTGAGTAGATATCAAATTTCTTCTTCTTTTTGAGATATCAAACTCATTTTTTTATCGTCGACAAAAAACACCTTTAAATATGCTTCCCAAGATACAATTATTTCTCCATTCGCTACGAATACAGCATTTTAATTTTGTTTTGCAGATTCTCCTGCACGGACAGTGGGATGGCATGACCCTGGCTTCTTTCATACAAGCTTTCTGAAAGATTTATGGCCTAACTCAGTGTATCAGTCTTTTAGCAGCTTTTACCAATTGCTATTTCCTTGTGCTTATTGTTTTTCCACCAAAGATCTTTTATTCTGCTACAGCTAGCTCTATATGCCCATCTCCAAAGTCTGTTATTCCTTCATACTTCTTGATACAGGTACGCCTAGCGCCTGGGACATAGATTATTCAACAACTCATGCATTTGGAGCAAAGTATATCGTTTTAGAGCATCTCCTTATCCTGGACAGGCCTGTTTGCAGTGTGTCATTGTTTACGGGGATACGGGAGAGATTTGGATGTTCCCTGTGCAAGCTTTTGAATGCAAAATGGAAACTATTTTCTTGATTCAATTTAATAGGCTTCCTAATATATATTAAATTATCAGCTACACTTATGTGTCACTGACGTCCATAAAGCATATTCTCGGATTGTTTTTTTCAGGCTGAGCGTGATGGTTCAAACGAGTACAACAATAACCAGCCTGGGTGTTTAAACACTACAGATCAGCTTATCAAGGACCTGAAGAATATAGATATGGTCCGCCATATCGGTGACCTAAGTTATGCTAATGGCTACTTGTCACAATGGGATCAATTCACCGCCCAGATATAACATACCAGGTTAGCAACACAAACACACACACACAGACACACTATATATATATACATACATACATACATATATATATATATATATACATATATATATATATATATATATGTATATATATATATATTATAGAGAGAGAGAGAGTGACTGATGCAAGATGAAAGCATAACCAAAACTTGTAATTGGATCTAGATCCATTATCCATCCCTTTGTCTATATAAAGGGATGTTGGTTCATTTTGTAAGGGGTTGAAATAAATGAAATGTTTTGTTAGTTTTCTTCTGTTCTTCTTGGTCATTTGGTCATTTGCTTGAGTTTTAGTTAGTTTAAGCCTAGTTTAGTTTAGTTGTGAGTGCAGATTGATTAAGATCGTTAATCTTAATTTTTTTTTTTTGCTTAATTGGTATCAGAGTGAGGCTTTACGAACATGAAAGACCAAGTTCAGCAAACCTTGCTGACCTTAGCAAGGCATGAATCTGATTTATCTTATATTAGACAAGGAGTTGCTACTTTAACGAGAAAAGAGGATGGATGGGAAGCCTCTTTCGGT
Source organism: Nymphaea colorata (assembly GCF_008831285.2). NCBI lineage: Eukaryota > Viridiplantae > Streptophyta > Magnoliopsida > Nymphaeales > Nymphaeaceae > Nymphaea > Nymphaea colorata. Next base: position 5,006,115 of record NC_045145.1, read on the forward strand.
AGATCAATGAATGAACTCAAGAACGAATTCAGAGGAATGTTGTGCTCTATTTTGCATAACACAGAAAATCTTCATGGACATCCTTTGATGTTAGGTCGAGCATCGTCTTCTTCAACCCATGAGCAGGTGGCTCTACTGCTGTCATCTATACAGGATTGGGAACCAGTCGTTTCTTCTTCTTCTTCATGTGAACTTACAGACGCCTTGGTTGTGGGAACCAGTCGTTTCTTCTTATAACTGATTTAGTATTAAATAATAAGTGCTTTTTCTGTCAGTCTCTATCTCCATAGAGAACACTTGTAGTAACTACAATGTTATATTTCTTGTTTCTTAATGTCTACCCATGTTGCATTTGGTGTCCAGTCAAGTGATGTCCAAACAAATAGTAAAATGTCAACAAGGTATTGTTGTTGATAATGTGATATTACTGATTTACTACTCCTAAAAGGATTGCTTTCTGTGCCAATTTAGTTCTTCAATAGATAATACTCGTAGTGACTACAGTGTTCTATTTCTTATTTCTCAATATCTACTTTTATTGTATGGATATCTTGTCAGGTGATGGCAAAACAAAAAATAGACATATTAACAGCTTGCGCATGGCCGAGTTAGGTTCACTTTGTTAGGAGACATGTATATTAGTTTGTGTATATTGTTTGTCTTTTATTTTTTAGATTTTGGTTTGAATCCAATCCCATCCACGTATTACATGTATACACATTATGTAAGTACTCTTTCTTCATAAGGGCATTACTATAATTGGTCAATTACTATGATGCTCTTTTTATATAAGCAATGAAACAGAGCACCATTGCTTTCATTTGAATATATTCTGGCATCCCTTTCCTCTTCTCTCATTTCCTTGCTGTCAACATATTTGGAGCTCTCACATGGTACTAGGGCCATTTTGATCTTAGGATGGGGTGCTTTTCTAGAAGGTGTATCAAAATGTCAACATACGTTTATATTCTTTGTATATTGTTTTTTTTATTATTTTGTATCTGGATATGAATCCAATCTAGTCCTACATGTGTACACTTATGTAAATATCCATTCTTTATAAGGTTATGATGTTACTTGGCCAACTAGGGCAATGTTTTTTAATAAGTAATGAAGTTTATCACGTCTTTCTCATTGAAGACGTGATATTCTAGCCCCTCCTTCCTCTCCTTTTTTCCTGGCTGCTAACATTTCTGGAGATTTCTTAATACACTTCGTCACATGAATTGGGTTCATCCTGCTTGTGGAAGAAAAAGATGTCTAACAGATATCACCATAGCTGTTGATTCTTTTGGAATAATTTGGGAGCATCATATTAATGGATGCTGGACTTAGGCCTAACGTAAAAGGAGTTAAGTCACTTCTCTGGATGAAGTTGTCAGTTCTATGACTACTCCAACCTGCAATGCTAACAGCTATAGCATTTGTTGTGATGATGAGACCGTTCTATTCCTGTGAATCATGTTTCAGAAAGAAGTGTGGATCAATGTGCTTATTTATGTGATTTTTTTCATTTTTTTAGGCCACAGCAATTAGCCTGCAGAGCAGCATTCCCTGTGAATTCGCAAAGATGACATTGTTACAAGCAAGTGAAAAGAAGACATCAGTAACACGAGTAAGTGGCACCTTTTCTATTAATTAATGCAAAATTTTCCAGAGAAGCAAAATGTAATACTAATGAAAGCCCACGGTACTTAGATTACAATAAAAATGTGATGTGTGCATGTGTTTTTGTACCCATGGAAAAGTAAAATGTGCCTACCATTTTCATCTTTGGGGCTCACAGTGTGCCCCTCTTAAACAAAAAGATTACAACAGTATGCACAATTTTCTTCTCTTCTGGTTTTGCTGCCAATTTTTTGCTTTTGTTCTTGTTCCATTTATGGCAATTTGGTCATTACTATTACAATATAACCAAACAAGCTATTGGACTAGCTCCAAATCATCAGTCTATAAAACATATCAGACAGATAGACAGTGAAAACAACAAGATAGAATTTGCAAATGCTCAGCTAAAACTGAAATCTCACGGCAATTTCACTGATGAGAAAATGCCACTTAAAATTTGGAATCCGACTCCTTTTAAAATGGACAACCTGATAGTGATAGTGAAAGAAGTGAACTCTTGTTTAGCTGTGAATCCTATTTAGGCTTTAAATCCTAGCTCCAAAGTAATTTGGAAAGTTGGTGTGTTTGTTTCCTGCAAGCAGGATGAGCACGTGGTTCCTCTCTTGTTTTAGCCCAAGTAAAGTCTAGTTCGGGAAAAGATTCCTTGTATCCCAGCTTTATGTGTAAAGTCGATTCATCATGAGCATGTTAAAACTGGAAGCACATGTTAAAATGCGTGGCTGGTATATATATATATAGTGAAGCCGGATGCCCACCAAAATTGTGTTTGCCAATGTTAGCAATTTTCACTGATGACTCTTTATGAAAGAAAAATGAGTTGCGGCCATAGTGCATAATCTCATTTTATACCGTCCTGTGCTTTTGTGTGTGTGTGTATATATATATATATATATATATATATTAGAGAGCACATTATATGTATACTTGTATACTTGTAATATAGTACATATATTACATGTGTACACAGAGTATTCATATACATGTATAAATGGAATACCTATATGCTTGTACGAAGAATATAGAACATATGTATATGTATAATATGTTATGCATATATACATTTGTGTATATATATATATATATATATATATATATATATATATATATATATATATATATATAGAGAGAGAGAGAGAGAGAGAGAGAGAGAGAGAGATTGAAAACAACACGTTATTTCTGCACTAGGATGGTTTTCTTTTTTTGAAAAATTTTATGTCGTAAAAACCTACTACTAAAGGTGCATTTGCAACGACACTTGCTTGGCCACACTTTTTAGAGATAGAGTAGATCTTTTACGATAGCAAAATTCTAAAGACAAGAATTGTTGATTGTGAAAGAGAAAGTGCATGGCTGTCTGTCTTTTTCTTTTATTATTTTCCAGTTTAATCACATTCAGTGGATAAGTATCAATTACATCCTTTCTGCAACTGACTATCATACTGCCCAATTATGAGTATCCTATGTTTAGTCTACTTTGTGGTGCATGGGTTACTTGTAAGTGTTACTTTTTGAGAGGCTCTCTACTGATAAAATGTGGTCTTGATTTTCAGTTACCGAGGTTGTATGGGAAGGAGAAATTGGGAAGATAATAAGGGAGCTATTGATGCTGCTATAATTGGTAAAGATATCAAAGATGAAAAGAATGGCGTTGAAAAGAGTACTGGAAACAGGTCTGCTATATTTGTTTTCTGAGCATTACCATGTACATGTTCAAGTTCCATAGTATCTGTCAATCTGCTTCTGCAGAGTCTGTGGAAGGTGGAGTTGGCTTTAAGCTCTTTTAGCTATCTACATCTCATCAGTCTGTTTGAAGCTGGTGTGTGGTTTCTCTCTCTCTCTCTCTCTCTCTATATATATATATATATATATATATATATATATATATATAGTTGAAAATTTATTTAATTTTTTGGTTTGAATTATTTGCGCTATATATATATATATATATATATATATATATATATATATATATATATATATATATATATATATATATAGATAAAGTGCACATTTATGTATGACGTCTACCACACACACACACACACACACACACACACATATATATATATATATATAATATATTAAAACATAATACATATATAACATACACACATGGCATGTATATGTACTATATAACATATATATATATATATATATATATATTACGTACATATAATAAATAATATATATGCATATACATATACACATGTACATATATGACATATACTATACAATATTACACATGTAATACAATATATATGTATAATACATGCTACAATTTTATTAATAGTTATAATTACATATATAATAATATACGTATGTACACATATATTATATTATATATTATACATAAATAATATGTATGCATAATTAATAAGCCGTTTGTATGTATATGTACATGTATAAATACATATATAGTATACAACAATATATACAATATACATTAAGTAATATATATATATATATATATATATATATATATATATATATATATATATATAATATGTATAATGTACATATAATGTACATTATAATATGTATTTACATGTAATGTACATATAATATACATTATAATATGTATGTACGATATATATGTTATATTACGTATACATAATATACATATGACATATATCACATGCATATCATGTATAATATACATGTATATTATATATATTATGTGAAATATAACATATATGTACAAGTAGTATAATACTTATGTATAATATAATATGTTGTAATTATAACATATTATGTAATGTGCAATATGTATATATAATGTTACATATTATATACAATTATACTATATTATATGACACATATTATTTAATATATTATGTATCTACATGTATATATATATATATATATATATATATATATATATATATATATATATATATATATATATATATATATATATATATATATATATATATATATATATATATATATATATGCTATGCCACTTTATCTCATTGCAAGTTGACCTATCTTTATGTCTTATATTATACATATATACACATAATTATATTTATATTATACATAAATAATATGTATGCATAATTAATAAACCGTATGTATGTATATGTACATGTGTATATATACATATACATATATGAACATGTATGCATACATATATAGTATACAACAATATATACAATATACATTATGTAATACATATACATATTATATATATATATATATATATATATATATATATATATATATATATATATATATATATATATATATATATATATATATATATATATATATAATATGTATAATGTACATTATAATATGTATGTACATGTGTACAATGTACATATAATATACATTATAATATGTATGTACGATATATATGTTATATTACGTATGTAATATACATATGACATATATCACATGCATATCCTGTATAATATACATGTATGTTATATATATTATGTGAAATATAACGTATATGTACTAGTAGTATAATATTTGTGTATAATATAATATGTTGTAATTATAACCTATTATGTAATGCACAATATATATATATATATATATATATATATATATATATATATATATATATATAATGTTACATATTATATATAAGTATACTATATTATATGACACATATTATTTAATATATTATGTACGTACCTGTATGATATATATATATATGCTATGCCTGTTTATCTCATTGCAAGTTGAGCTATCTTTATGTCTTAACTTGTGTTTTAGTCTTGTTGCGTAGAGGTATTAGTCCCTAGGGCATCTTGTTGAAAATTTTAAAGCGTCGTCAATTGCATATGAGTCTTAGTATGATTTTAGTTGATTTTGATTCTTAGTTTAGTTGAGTTTGGTTTCTAGCTAGACATATGTTGGATAAGTTGGGACGATGTGGATGAGCAATAAGGAAACTAAGGGAGAACATGGGTAAGCACGTGATTTTATTTGGTTTCCTTTATGGACACAAATTCGAAGGGCATCACACTTAATCCCCTCTCCTCACTCATGCGTCCTATTTCTCATCGCTGTTTAGGTAGTAGTTTTTTTGAAATATGATTCCATATTTTATTTGATTCGATTTTTTTCATTTACATAATCTTATACTAGCTAACTATTTCTTGTAGTCTTGCTACGTTTAGTTGTCTTAAAATGTTGGATATGCTTGAGAAGGCCCCATGGTGTTACCGGCACATAATCTAGCCATCTAACCATTCATCTTAACAATCTAACCATTCATCTTAACAACCCCCCATCTCCAGCATGCATTAGATTGCCTTCTATTTATCCCTCCTTCTTGTTTGCTCTTCTTAGCTGGCGTAGAGAATTTTCAAGTCTCAAAAGTGAGAGTAAGAGAAGGTGTTCCATCTTCAAGCATCATTGAGCACACTGTCCACCACGCTGCTGGGTCCTCCATTGAACTTTCTCTTTACAGGTTGGGACTTGGTTCCATTTGGAATCGTGTTAAGGTCAGGTCTTATTGGTGAGTGTCAAACAGGTTTATAGTCTTTAAACTTTGAGACCTAGGTTCAGTATGTATCTTTTTTTATGTTCCATGTGATTCCGTGTCAAACAGGTTTATAGTCTTTAAACTTTGAGACCTAGGTTCAGTATGTATCTTTTTTTATGTTCCATGTGATTCCGGCCTATGGCCGTGCTCAGTTTACAGTTAGTTTCATGTATTGCGTCAGTTAACTAGAGTCCTTATCATGTAAGACTATTGTTGAAGGTCAATTGTTCAGACTTTCTTCTTGTGGTGCTTGACTGGCCTTCTTTAGGTGCATATTTTATTTGTAGTCTAATCCAGTGGGGACGTGGGTAGTTTTCTGATTTCATGCTTGTTTGAATCTTAGTTAGAGTGGTTGGTGTTTGATTGTTAAGTGTCGTGTTTTCTTCATTGAGCTTGTGATTTTGAATATGTATGTTAGTTGCGCATGGCATGGTTACACCGATTTATATTTTAGAATGTATATGAATATTGGAGCTGTTATGCCTTGGTATTTACTTTGTGTGTTTGTTTCTCTTCATTAGTCAAGCCTTTCTGAATGGGTCAAACCTAGTTAGTTAGCTGAATTATTTTGCAAACATATATTAGTCATCGATTTGTTTTTTCGTTATTTGTTTCTGGTCGTTGACATTCCTTACATCATAAGCATTCAGTATTTTTGAAGGTCCACTATTTCCGTTGAGTCAATACAACATTTAGTTTTGGTATCAACTCTTTACAAAGACAGGTCCTTTTAACCATGATTGGCAAACCAATAAAAACTACAAAAATCATTCTCTGTTTCAGAGTCAGAAGACTTCTGACTTTCTGATCTGGGATAAAATTGAATTTGAGTTTGATTCTTGGTTTGAAGTTTCTTGTGTGAAAATCGGCCGACAAAATTTCAATTTTTTTTTCAACTTTGAGTATTTTGATAGATTGTTGTTAAACTTTTCGCTGTTTCTATTTCTCACAAATGAAAATTTTGAAAACTGAGCTCAATTTCTTGTTTTTTGAATTCTATCTAGGAAACAGATTTTTCAATTTTACTTTTTACAAATTTTTTAGTGAAATTTTCTAGTTATTATAATTATTATTATTTATTTAGGGCTCTGTATCCATATCAAAGCCAATACTCCAACCTACACGGTTTTAGATTTTTTGTTTAGTAGGGAGAATTGTGATTTTGCATATATTTGTGTGTTATTGCTAGGAAAATTATCTAGTAAAGTTTTTGGTTGCCTTATTTTGTTCGAGCCCTTCCTCACTCAGGTCTCCTCTAGAGTTAGAGCTCATGTTCATGTCTATGAGAAGGAGTGGGCTTTCGAGCCACTAGGTCCTTGCTTTAGGATCTCAAGGTGTCACTCTTCCTTGGAGTCCTTGGTGAGTCCGAGGACAGTGATGTGGTGCGACCTTTAGGGTGAGGATAAGGAGGGAGGCATAACATGCATGGGTGCTTAGGGACTTGGTAGGGATTCAGCTTGGCTAGGTGGGTGCTAAAGGAGAGGAGCGTGGAGGGTATGGGAGTGTCATTGAAGTCGGGTTATACATGTGAGAGAGAGAGAGAGAGAGAGAGAGAGAGAGAGAGAGAGAACAAAGGGGCTTGAATTTCCCTTGTGCATGTCCTTCATCGTTTTCTGTACATCCAATCGAGTTTCTCTAAGTCCAACATGGATCCATTTGGTTGTTCTTATCAAAATTATGTTTTTTCTTGTGAAGAACACATTTTAAATTGAATTTTCTTCATGTTTTGATCTAGTTCGAGATGCGTGAAAGTTTGGTTTTAAATTGAATTTTCTTCTTGTTGCCTTCTTAGCTGCAGTTTAGTATAGTGGGGATGTGGTTCAGAGTAGTGCTCGTGGTTCAAAATGCCATGCTTGTTTGAGTCTTAGTTAAAGTAGTTGCAGTTTGATTGTTAACTGTCGTGTTCTCTTCATTGAGCTTGTGATTCTATTTAAATGCAGTTTTGTTAGTTGCACATGTCATGGCTATACCCAGGAATATAAGGATGCATGTGTATACTGGAGTTTTATAGTCATCTATATTTGCTGCTACTTCTACATCGGTTTCTTCACTTTGTTTTGTTTCTCACTTCAAGCCTCTTATTTATTGAAAAGGCTAGCCCCTTTCTCTCTTGAGTGCGTAGGACACTTGAATATGATTTTTTGTTGGGGAGACTCTACTTGTCTTCATAATTGTTGATGGTGCAGTAGAACAAGGAAGCAATATCATGATCTATAAATATTTGATCCTTGATTCTGCATGCATTGTATTTTCTCTTAAAATTGGTAGCCAGTTGAAGGAGGTTGTGAAGAAAGGGATTAGAAGCATTTTATCACCTCCTCCTATGCATCAATGTACCAATGCAATTTTTGAAGTTGAAAGTTCATCTACAAGCCAACATAAGCCATTAACCAGTATTTGTGTTAGACAATGATGATATCATGTAGAAAACCATGCATCCATGCATGCATGGTGGTGAAGCAAAGGTGCGTGGAGGTCTGGCAAGACTCCGATTGTGTGATGAGGACGTGTTGTTTCTTTCCACCCCTTTCATGTTTTGTTTCAAGCATGCATTTCAAAGAGAATTTTTTATTACGATGTATTATTCTTTTCTGCAAATAGTTGAACAATCAGTAGGATTGACAATTCAACACCTTGTGTCAGCATCTTGGACAGTTAGCAAATCTTGGACTCCAAACGATTTTGCAATTTTGAAGATTGAGGTGCCTGTTATTTAACTGCATTTTGAGTACTATGTTGCAGACAGAAAAATATGGAAGGAGAACAAGCAGTGCATCACTCTGGTTGTCCATCTGAAGTGATACACAATCAATGAGCCTTCAAAGATGAAACATCGGTGGCTGCATTGGACTGTGGAGTTTTATGATCCTCATTTGTAATTTGAAGCGTTTACATTTCAAATCATGTGAAAAAAGATTTTTGACTTACTATTTTATGCAAATATTTGGTTTCTCTTTATGCTTGCTCATCCTTTCGATGGCCATTTATTCTTTAATTCCTTAAATTGGTCAGCTTTCTAACTTTTTTTTTCTATTTCAGTGACTTCTTAAGCAAGTCCATACAATATTGCCCATTATAGTGAATATTGAAAAGAGTTTGATCCCAAGGGGTAACACATCACCCTTTGGAGCATAGGATTGTGGTGCGACTTCTTGGAATTCAAATGGTCCGGTCCAAGTGTTTTCCCCATTCACGATTTGGAGTGGCAATAGGGTTTGGGAAGATCAAGCGATCATCAAGTGGCAGAAGCATGACACTCATGTGCTGCTGCAGTGCCACGACATGGTTGAAGGTGAGTCACATTTCTGTTCTTGATGAGAAACTCGCTCAAACGATCTCTGCATGTTGCTGAATTGCCTCGTGGCCTTGGAGTTGAATGAGGATCGACTATGTGTCTTGTGTGTGTGTGTGATTGTCTATGCACATTCTTTTGCTGTTTGGATTTGGTTAGTTGTTGCTGTGTACTGAATTATGATCTTATGTTGCTTTTCAGGATTTGTGGATTAATTGGAAAACTTTAGATAGGGATTTGCATCTGAGTTTGTATAATTAAACTTGTCTAGGTATGAAGCTCAATTTGTGATGGCACATGTACAGGGTTCATCTCTTTTTTTTTTTTATTTTTTTATTGCGATAGTTGAATTTGGCATCCTTCATTTATTTCTGCTATGTATTCTTGACATACTTTTAAAATTTTAAGTTATTCAATGCTGTTTGCAGGACCTCTCAAGTATTGGTGCATGAGAAGCAAAGTTGATGTGCTGGTTTCCAACTTGGCTGCATGGAATGACGATGTTGTTTCTAGTTCTTTAGATAGTGTTAACTATTTGGGTTGAGGGCTTGCCATTTGTTCACTCATTGAGTGGTTACTAGAAATTTTATTTGGCAACTAGCCCCACAAGAACAACTGTGAGGTTCTATGAGAGTACATTCGAAGATATAAATTGCGAAGAGCTACCAGGTTTGTCTTTTTCTCTCATATGCAAATCAGTGGCAGAGTTAGAAAGTTGAGCCACAGGGGCCACTGTCTTGTCATTTAGTAGAATATAGAATGTCGTTGCACGTAAGATTTTCTTGAAACAGAAGATGTGGTTTCTTCTATTGAGGAAAAAAATGCTATTTTTTATCTATTATGAACAAGGCTGTAATTTTTGTACTATAATATTCAATAGCAATGTTATGTTGCACTATTCTGTTTTTCTAAAATCCAATTAATTTTAAAACTTCACACCTTTTTCATTACCTTATATCGTTTTTTTATATTTATAAAGCTTTTCTAAAAAGTTTGAAAACATCATTCAGTTTATTTACCAGAATCTTTTAAAATGTGGTTTTAAATGATAACCTTTATCCTTTTCCAGTTTCTAAGTTGAAAATGACAAAGTTGTGTTGTTTTTTGTAATACCTAGACAGAAGAACAAAAGTTTCATGAGTTTTTCTTCTAAAAATCAAATTTATATTAAAATAAATGTAGGCTATTACTAATTGAATAACAAATTGCACTACTATACAAGAATAACTTAATAAGTTAATGAACAATATAATTTTTGATGTCTTTTTTAAGACTCTTTTTTAATACGACAGAAAGGTGATGCCACTTAAAGGGCCTTCTTTTTGAGAGTTTGTCCCAATAAAAGTTGACATAAGATTTTTATATTTGTTGTAAAGAAAACTAAAACCACACTACAAAATGAAATTGCTGCCTGAAATGGATTTTCAATGAGAAGATGGGTGTTCATAAAAATTTGTCTATAGCAGACTTTATGTGCAACCTGTACAAAAAGAAACACGGCAATTGTTATACTCTCTTATAATTGCTATTCATTAAGAAAACATTTTTCCTTTTTTTAATATGGCAAATTTTGAAATGAGAAACTGCATGTGGGGCCTTTGCACACCCCAAGCCATGGGTGGCCCCATCTTTGATGTCAACTAATTTTATGTGACATTATTTTATACTTCTTGCTCCTTTGCCTATCCACCAAAAGTGGGAGTGGTCATTGTTTCTTTAAGCTTTACTAGTGTCATGTTCACTTATGTGACTACTTATCTTTCTATTGCTCTCATTCACTTATGTGACTAAATTACTAAGTTGACAAATACCTACGCTCTTTGAGTTTCATAAGGTGACTGCCCTTTTCATAAATCCTGCAACCTTTAAAGAATCTCGAGTAACACCTATTCAGTTACTAAGGTCTCGGATTGTGAATTTATGGCATGTGTTTGAGAGAGAGAGAGAGAGATTTCTAAATCTTTGTAAATGTTGTGTTCGCAAGTTTAATTCTAACTAGAACAGAGTAATCTTGCATAGCCAAGAAGAACAAGGTAATTCTACATCATGCAATCACATGCTTTAAGACCTTGTTCTCTTTGTTTTGGTATTTAAAATATTTGCAATCAAATAGTATTTGAATATGCTTTGCTTTTGTGACTTGTTTAAGAACACAAACTTTATATTTGCATTGTTAAAATTAGTTTGTAATGTCAGTACAAAGTTAACTTCTGATGTTCTTCAATTTTATGTTTTTTCGTGCATTGGTGAACATTGACCATGAGAAGTCAACTTACCCAATTCACTAGCCCACTGTTTGCATTAGTTCTTGTAGTGCATTTTCAAGTAGTCCTCCTTGGAATGCTGGACTATGACCCCATATGCTTATTTTGCAGCCTTTGGCATTCATTTTCTTTCTATGTAGCCCACCATTTTCTTGACCTAAACATGCAGCTTTTGCAGAACTTGGCAAACTAGACCTCCAAACTGGTTCCTTCACTTTGAGACAAATTAAAGTAGCAACATTGAACTTCGATGCTGTTGACATGTGGAACTTTTCTTTATAAAATCTCTAGGGTAGTTAGTTTGTCATTGTTGTGGATGTGTATGGTGCAATATTTAGATATTAACTATTCCTTATTTCTGTGTATTGACTAAGTTATCCTTCCTAGTGATACAAGAAGGATGTAGGTGAAACCAAGTAAATAGGCTACTGAGTGAGGCCTAGTTTGTGGATGGTACCTACGTTTCTTTGAGAAACCTTCCTTCAGTTAATTATGATTTTG